>NC_135559.1:18261049-18423549 GCF_964340395.1 Glandiceps talaboti
CGCGAGCCACAGTCACTCGTGAGCTAATATCCTTAAACTAGTCAAGGTTGGTCATAATGCAAAATAATGGCGTTATTAGAAATGTACGAATATTCAAGAGAATACCATCACCGCAGTGTTTGCATCGAAAAACGAACACTGGTGAGGGCATTTTTGTTGTAAATACCTATAATATTTTATATCATGACCATTCTTGGATAGAATATTAGTTCACAAGTGACCGTGATCTGAGCTATGTAGTTTATTTCCCCATGATGGCGCGACATTGAACAAATATCCATTCTCGGATAAAATCTAATATCTAACTTACATTTTAGACCCAGAGTTAGATTTCAGATGATATTATCCGATAACACCTTCTGCCGGGGATCCGGGCCGGCCGATAAGCGCGAAGTATAATCAATTAATCTAATATTAGTGGTGGATCATTTGATATCCTGGGGCGGGGGATTTGGAAGATTTTTTTGGGGGAGGGGGAGATACCGAATGGAGTTGCTTGAAAAAATAAATCCGGATATAAGTGGGTGATGAAAAAAAAGACGGACCATATTGCCGCTTGGAAAAGAATTCTTGGCAGGGACATGACACACAAGTTCGAGTGCACTGTTCAACCTGCCAGTATCTCACCAACCAAAACACTTGTCAAATCATGACAAAACATTTCAAACATCAAACACTTGCCACAGACAGACAGACAGACAGACAGACATACAGGCAGACAGACTGTTCGATGATGAAAAGTGATGTTAACGTTGATGCAATGAAGACTTTGTCCCCAACATGAAAAATGATACTTGTACAACAACAACAACAACAACAACAACAACAACAACAACAACAACAACAACAACAACAACAACAACAACAATTTTTCAGATTCAGCTTGAGTGACTATGCAGACACAAAAGTGAAAACTTTCAATGCATCAAAAACATATACTGACCATCATTTCTATTTTACAACATTATGTGTATTCCACAAACAAGTATCTTCTTAGTTGCCTGTGGTGTAACCTATTGCTTCAATAACAGGTTCTGTCCTTCACATTTACCAACGTTCAATACTGTTATTTAAAATAAAATGAATCCAGGACAGAAATTAAGCACAATCTCTATAATATACAAATATAAAATAAATCAATGCACTGGAGGAGGTGGAAAATCACAACTGCAAAAAAATATATCGTAAGATATAATGTTCAAAAATAACTAGATAGATTCCAATAAGGTAACTTCACTACTGTACTACTACTAATGTAATGTTATGTTTACAATTCTGTAAAATAGTGAAGATAAAACTGTTTGAAGGTGCATTACTTTCTTCCTGTAAAGTACTTCAATGTGAAAAAATGTTCACTGGTATTTGAATGTGCTAGAAACTGTAAGAATGACTGTGTCTATGCCTTTCTATGAAATAGAGCTGGCCAGAGTAAATTGCTTCATACAAATAATAGATATACTATGGTTTACTTTCCACCAATTCAATTTCTTGATTAAAACCTATTCTTGGGAAAAATATCCGCTTAAGGTGGCAATATGTATAAGAAAGGCTAAGTTATTTTCGGCAAATTATATCTATCAACTTGGACAAACTTTATGAAATGTTGGATACTGTCGTTTCACATTATTTTTCACTTGAAAAACATATTAGTAACTATTCCCTATAATATTTTCATGACTAAAGGTATACTTTCATTATTTGGAATCGTCTTCAAATGCTTTATTTGTGTTAGACTTATCACCGTCCGTACCACCATTTGCCTGGTTTACGTCAGCCGTACCTCTTTGTTCACTTATAGATGTCATTTCGTTTTCTTCATTCTTGGATTTCATCTTTGGGTTTTCTTCGTCCGTCTTCTTGTAATGTTTTCTGTTGAAATCACATAAACACCATCAAATCATTCCCGACCATTTTCTCTGGCGTTAGCGAAAAATATATTCTTGCTGTCATTGAATAATTAATAATTTACTACGGAAGAGATCCTATGGTATTTAAGGAAGTTGACGTGATTTAACTTTCATTTGACAAAATGCTGGATTAATAAAAATGCTGGACCAATCAAAATGCTGGACCAATCAAAATGCTCGACCAATCAAAATGCCAGAAACTACATTAAAGGGGCACAAGCTGAGTTTATATATTTTGGTGTGTACTTTTTTTCTGTATGATATTAAAATGTACCCAAAGTATTCTATTTACTGATGGAATTACTTATAACCACCACTTGCAATTAACTGAACTCAAACCTATGTATTAGAACTTATAAATGATCCAATGACGTAATTTATTATACGCTTCAAAAATGTACAGGAACTGTTTACTATGCAATCTACAGTTCTAATAATGCTAGAACACAAATTGTTATGTCACAGAAAGCATGCATTGACTTTACGAATGTACTAGAATAATTTATATTTATTATTTTGTAAGTATTTTCATTTGAGTAAAAAGCTTGTAGGTTCAGCTTGTGACACTTTAACAAGAATGTTGACATTTCATGTAATTCTGGTCATTGATTCCGTCAGTCTAACTTACGTTCCAAAAGTTTCACCCTCCTCAATCGTTTCTGGTAATTTTCGTTTTCTTGTTTCTGGTAGATAGAGTGCTGTCAACCCGGCAATCACTGATGTACCACCCATTATAACAAATGGTAACGGAGCCCAGTAAACATCCAATAACACCACATATGGTACTGTGATGCTACCAACACGAGCTGACATAGACGATACACCCATACCTGCATTTCTGTCAATACAGAATAGTAGCAAAAAATGATATACTCTTCAAGTTGAACGTGTCTTGTCCGTAAGAGTAGTTTTTGGCAGTAACACACACAAATATTACTGTTTTCTCTCATTTAATCATGTTTGTTCGAATCATGTTCAAAATGGATATTCTAAAACAATGTGAAGATGACATGTAACAACGCTTATATTATCAGACCACTTTAGTCTGAGATGAATTCTATACACGAAAGTTCTGTGAGGGTATTGTGCACTATGGAATCATTTTGGGTGCAAAATATAGTACACTACCCGTAGACAAATACAGTAACACCCCAAACTCTTTTTTCAACATATGTAATTCTTTGTAATAGGAGGTGTGTATTAAGGACAGGTTTCTCAAGTAAGTCTATGGAATTATAAATTATTAACATGGCTTTATTTACTTAAATGTAGTCACACAATAAAGGTACAAGTTTGAATGAGAGCCTATTTCAAAATCATGTGGGTTTTTTACTGCTTATTTTTTTTATCTGTTAAGTGATATTTTGTTGGCCTTGACAGTACCCTTTTACACGGCGCATGATAATGGTGTAAACATGAAAAACCATGGCCCTAGACCCATGATCATCTTTACAAAGTTTGAAAAAAAACTTATTAATAATTGAGTAAAATTTATTTGAATTTTGAATGTTGCAAATCGTTGTCACTAGTCGTTTCCCCTTCTAAAAATTTTGATTATATACAAGTTTGCCACAATGAATGAAATTCGTTTGTTGTTGTTGTTGTTGTTGTTGTTGTTGTTGTTGTTGTTGTTGATGATGATGATGATGATGATGATGATGATGATGATGATGATGATGATGACGATGATGATGATGATGATGATGATGATGTGACGTGACGTGACGTGAAACCTACCTGACGACTGTAGGGAAGATCTCAATTCCGTAAACAAAAACTACATTGAACACTGCCGCAATACATAGTTTGGCTACTAGAGCTATGGCCACAGATACTTCGGGAATTTCTGAAATCGTTTGGAAAACATTGCATAATAAAAAGGGAATCTTGAAATTCAAATTACATTAACAAAATGCTTGAAAATTGAACTTGAGTTGAATTTCTCAGTGAAACGTTTTGACAATTAGCCTGGCAAATGTGGCATCTTAACCTTCAACCCTAGAACATGAATAAATGTCTCAACAAAAATTAATTCCATCCATCAAGATTGCACCAATAAAATATCATAGACTTCCAATACGCCGACGACTGACAATCATCTTCATCTGGGAATGAGGTAATGATGAAATAAATTTTTGTTGAGATTTCTACACAGTGAATTATATTATTCCAGCAAAAACAAAAATTATCTGCTTGAGAAACTACAGCTGAAATAATAGTAGCATAATATTAGTTTTGTTTTTAAATTTTTAAGTACTTGGCTATTTTGTGTCGTTTTATTACGTAATTAGGGTGCTTTAAGGCCCAGTTACACGATGCAACTCATGAAGCAATTCGTCGCATGCGACGAGGCTTGCAACTGCGACGGGAGCGCGTACACGATGCAACTAGTTGCATGGTGAGTCGCAAGAGCTAACTGTTGCACATGCGTAAATATATAAAAGTTACAGGTCATCGAGGTCAAGTCTTCTTGCGGCAGGAATTTGGCAAAAATGCTATGAAATTGCTAATATTTACGAATAAAATGACTGAAAACTTGTTGAGGTATTGATAGTAAAACTCTATTCAATTCGAAGTTCGTTTAGGGCGATGTTGATCTTTCCGATGTCGCTACTTGCATTCAAGTTGGAAATAAAATGATATTCAGCGGAAATCAAGCATTCATAGACATTGTATACTATTTATAAGTGGTAATCGTGGTGATAAATCGAAATTATATAAAAAATACTTGCTGAAATAGAATATTTATACTAAAAACATGGCGGCCATAACATTGAACGTCATTTGACACGTAGGTATATGTCAAAGGTTATTGCTTGCGACGCGACGAAGTGGTTACACGGTGCAACTCACGAAGCAACTCGAGAAGCAACTTGCGACGCGTCGCAAGGAAACCGACATGTCGGTTTCCTTGCGACGCACCTTGCAACGTCGCATGCAACTGCGACGAGGCGGTTACACGATGCAATTCGTCGCATGCGACGAATTGCACGGTGCGTTGCTAGTCGAGTTGCATCGTGTAACCGGGCCTTTAGAACATTCCTTGAGTAATGAGGGTTTGGTGTTAAATGTTGAGGTTAGGAAATGTACAATATTTTTGGGCAGGTGAGGAGTAACTTAGCAGAAAATCTGCCCAACTTTTGCGATGCAGATCTACATCGATCCGTCTATTTGAGTCTGTACAATTGGAATTGTAGTTTAAAGTTGTATTTTTTTTTGTTTAAACCCATGGAACGGAAAAAATCGAAACTAACGCAACAATTACAGTAAGAGAAACTGCAACACGTGTTTTAACTTACAAACATTGTATCTATGCCACGTTGTCATTTTCTAGTAGCATAACTGAACCCGGATTGAAAAGGCAACCTTTGAAAGCAAGTATGCAATTTTTCATTTCTAGAATAGGCTTCATATTATGTTCATCGGGACACCAAGGAGGTCACACATTTGTAGGAATATGAAACTAATTCATTTCATGGTCATTACAAGAGTTTAGTAATACATCTTTTTAAATTCTGGAATAAAGAACTCGTTCGACAAGTAAACTTTGACATACGGGGTGGTACACTTAGAATGAGAGCTAATCCTCCGATAATTGAGAAACCGCACAGTGACCAGCGTCGACCAATAGCATTCATCAACCACCATGCCATCAAGCAACCAGGAACTTCTACGAAACCAGATAAGATGAACGTTGTGTATGGGTTTTCACCCAGTTGGTCTGTGTTCAGAGAAATACCGTAGTATACGAAACTACATGAAAACCTGAGATGAAAGAGAGGCAATATATCAACAAACAAGACTACTCAGAAAATGAGAATTTGAAATGGGTGTCAAGGAACGTAGATTATATTAAACAAGTCTTATTAATATGTGTGTGTGTGTGTGTGTGTGTGTGTGTGTGTGTGTGTGTGTGTGTGTGTGGGTGAGGGTGTGCTTTTGCTAGAGAGAGAGAGAGAGAGAGAGAGAGAGAGAGAGAGAGAGAGAGAGAGAGAGAGAGAGAGAGAGAGAGAGAGAGAGAGAGAGAGAGAGAGAGAGGCGCTACATTAATTATATAGACCATGTTTGTATTTCTGTAGCTGTATAAACGATAAATAAAATCACATTTATTTTGGGAACCGCACCCAAAAACATCGCCCTCAACGACGATCACAATTTCAACAATTTTCTGTACAACGTACGGATAATACCAATCACTGGTTAACATTAATGTTAACAATGTCTAATTATTGGTATTTTAACAATCTTCAGTGAATATATTGTGGTTGTATTGAAAACTGATACGCCAATTACAAATAGTACAGTTTAAACATGGTGACAGATTCAAAATCGAGCTTCCAATCAATATTTCAACTTTCGACTACACTGCCTACAGACTATATATACCACGAATTATCAAATACAATGTCTTTTTATACTAATGAACAACAATGAAACAGTTGCAGCTAGTGCAGATTTAACAATACCACATCCCAATCGTTGATAGATGGCGCTCTTCTTGTCAACATTCGCGCCGTGCAAATACAAAGTTATGTTTCTGCAATAAAGTCCATTGCTTGCAATGGTTTAATAAGGCGGGAAAAATAATTGTGTTTTATCCGATAACATGACCCCAGAGAATAGGGTAGGTAGGTCGGGATTTTATTTATTTCATTTTATTTTACTTTATTTTTATTTTATTTTTATTTTATTTTATTTATTTTACCTTTTTAATTGTTATACATTTGTTTTGAAAAATAATGCTTTGACCCAAAACCAAACCAGACGTCGGCCAGAATACCCCTTCTGTGTCGACAGTTTGATGAATTATATATGTACAGGCATCGCCAGGGAAAGAAAAAGATGTGTATGAAAGTCAAGAAGACAAAACAATTTCTTATCTTTTTGTTTTAAATGGTAAAAAAATGTTTGGGTTACGGTTGGCGGCTTAAACTGGGGTCAGTCGAGGTATCGGAAACACTCTAATTTTTTTACCTAATTGTAGATGTGTTTGTCATACCTTACCAATAGATAAAGGTTTGATGTCAACGTAGAAATGAAGGAATTTCAACCAAACTAACTTACCAGTTAAAACACACAACCAATGTCCTAAGTCGCAACCTCGGACTTTTAAAAAGGTCCACTAGTGTGTGTTCTCGTTCCTGTAAAGAATAGTGAAGATTCACTGTAAATTGTGTATCCACGTGGCATTTTTAATTTTCACGTTGACATGAAATTGACAATTAAAAGTTGATATAGACTACTGTTCATGTTCTCTGTCAGATGAACAAGTGCAACCATACCTTCTACATGAAAAACACTGAGAAAGTCTGCGTTTGTAACTCAATACTTTGCAAAAATGCAATATACAATGTATATATATATATATATATATTGTCTGAGTTGTCTGATGATCGCACAATGCGTGAAACTCCGAGTTACAACCAAGAAAGAGTTCCAGTACTACCAAAACTATTGCGCTCTGTCACTGCGGTATATATATATATATATATATATATATATATATATATATATATATATATATATATATATATATATATATATATATATATATATATATATATATATATATATATATAGTGTTTGTGATTAACAAGATTTTATGCCATCATTTATTATCATCTTTTACAATTTATTGAGTTACAAGTTTGAGTTGTTTTCATTTGTAAATCAAACCTTGGGAACGTCGACTTCGTTTTTCCCTTTTTGGTGCAGTTTCTTTTCCTCTTCGAAATAATCGTCCGGAAAAGTGGTCTTGTTATACTTGCCAAAACGCTGGAGGACTTTCGTACATTTGTCATACTTATGTTTCTGCAGCAACCACATCGGAGTCTCGGTGAAAAAACTGACAAAACACGAAACAAGAGATTAATTGATTTGATAAAATATGAGAAGAATACGGTGGTACAGAGATACACAAAGACTATAAGATACGATGTGTGAGGGCGCCCCGTCACGGCTTACCTTACAGATCATCGATAACTGATCTTGACATTTTAACATTAACCATAGATTCTCTGTTTTTAACACTTACAATGGGAATTCTTCCCTTGTTATCACTTTGTCAGCCATATTACAGTATCACAGCTTGGTACAAAGGTGCATATATGCAAACCTATGTGCTCTTTGCTCAAGGTTTCAATGAAATTGACACAGTCACTTAAAACACGAGGTGATCTTTCCTGAGTTCGGAGGAAATTGGCACAGCTTGGTCACGTACGAGCTGGGAAGTTGGGAAACTTGTCAGTACGACAGCGGAAACCGAGCTTTCTGCTAACTAAGATAGACACAAACTAGAAACATCGTAACTTTTGCGACAGGATGAAATAATTTATTGAATAATAATTTATTAGTACTCGCAGTAGGGTGGTGTTTTTGATGACTTCTGTGATCTTGTCGTGTACAGCACAACACAACACAACACAACACAACACAACACAACACAACACAACACAACACAACACAGCACAGCACAGCACAGCACAGCACAAAAATACAGTACAGTACAGTACAGTACAGTACAGTGCAGTACTTTCAATGTTTAAACTATCTTGATTACAGGATGACAAAATCCTCACAAACAAAAGCATCTCTAGTACCACCCGTCTATAGTAGTACTAATTTCAGACATAGACCCTCTGCTTGTGACGCTACAGAGGCATACATGTAGTTAACATAATTTAGACTTACAAAATAGAAGGCAGGAATAATACCCATATACAGCCACAGACAAGGTGAATCATTCGCCAATCTCCACCACATAGCAACGCAATAACTCCTAGCAACATGTAGAAAACACTAAATCCAACATGGGGCAAAGCACCACACATTGTTCGATAGTTGAGACCAACCATTTCCACCACTTAGAAGTTGGAAGAAAGAAAACAGCGACATGGATATAAAATAAATGCAATCCGAAAACATCTACAACAAAGAAACTGATATGTTTATATAATTAATATTTATGCAGTCAAATAAAATGAGAATTGACTCATTAGTATAAAGATATAGTCTACAGAATAAAGAATATGTTGTCTGCTATTAAAATGCTACATGTTGTAAGTATGGTAGTGTTTCGTTTCCCTTTTGCATTCCATGCCCACATAAAGAGGATATAAAACTCTTGTTATCAAAGAATGAAATGTAACGCATAAGTCTCTGTACTTGCAACATGCTGTGCCAAGTGATCTTTATTCAATTCATTTGTTTACTTCCCCTGTTTGTATCAAGTTGAGCTTGTTCATGCTTGACTGTAACTGGTTGTATTTCTTGTAGTGTAACATACTCTGACGTTCCGATTTACTATATCCTCTTCACCCTCACCCCCACAACCCCTACCCCTCATTCCATAAAATGTACCAAATCAATGTCCATTGAAACTCAGTAATCACAAAGTGACTGATGTCGTAAAAGGGGATGTTGGCTTACACAACCTAATGCCTATCAGACACACGTCGCGTCGTAAACCACAGCCTCTTTTACGGCACCGTCCAAGACCATCGTTACTAATTTTCGTCTCTGGTTTGTGAGAATGATCAGACAAAACCTATTCCTCGTCAATGTATATCATACCAAACTCAAGCCAAGTTATTTTCTTTGAACAGAAAATATAGATTATATACCCTGGTAGTTCTACGTCATGACAACATGTGTCTACGTCACTGGTTTTGTGATGCTCGAAATATGAGACAAATACGTTCAAAATCGATATTATTTTTTCAATTTTTTAATAAATTATACTTTAGGAAAAATAATTATATTATTTCCCAATATTTTTCTTCATTTAACCGGAAAATATTCGTGCCATTATGGTTTGTCACTACTCGTTTAATGACTCGTAGTGACAAGGCCCCTTAGGTCACTCGTATTTTCCTCAGCTGAATGAAGAAAAATGTTGGGGAATAATGTGCCTATATCTTAAAAAGTTATTGCTACAGCTAACATGAGATTGCTTGGGCATTTCACTCATACACTGATACATTTTGTTTTTTTACACACACTCGGACAACTTCTACTGTAAAAGAAACAAAGATTATATAGGTGCCATGCACAGTGGGGATGGAGAAGTAGTCAAGTTGATATGCTGATTATCAGTTAGAAAATACACGATTGAAGCCATTAAAAACATCAAGTCCATGTGTAATGTGTTCATTAGAAGCCTGCTTTTACTGCACTGTAAAAGAATAGCAATGAAACCAACACGAAACCAACACCATTTAGCTGTAATACTCATGCGTGAAACACCAAACCAACATCATTTTAGCTGTAACGTCCCATGAGTGAAACACTAAGCCTACATCATTTTAGCTGTAATTTCCCATGAGTGAAACACTAAGCCTACATCATTTTAGCTGTAATGTCCCATGAGTGAAACACCAAACCAACACCATTTTAGCTGTAATACCCATGAATGAAACACCAAACCAACATCATTTTAGCTGTAATACCCATGGGTGAAACACCAAACCAACATCATTTTAGCTGTAATACCCATGAGTGAAACACCAAACCAACACCATTTTAGCTGTAATACCCATGAGTGAAACACCACACCAACACCATTTTAGCTGTAATACCCATGAATGAAACACCAAACCTACATCATTTTAGCTGTAATACTCATGAGTGAAACACCAAACCAACACCATTTTAGCTGTAATACCCATGAGTGAAACACCAAACCAACATCATTTTAGCTGTAATACCCATGAGTGAAACACCAAACCAACATCATTTTAGCTGTAATGTCCCATGAGTGAAACACCAAACCAACACCATTTTAGCTGTAATACCCATGAGTGAAACACCAAACCAACATCATTTTAACTGTAATGTCCCATGAGTGAAACACCAAACAAACATCATTTTAGCTGTAATACCCATGGGTGAATCACCACACCAACACCATTTTAGCTGTAATACCCATGAGTGAAAGTGTTACACCAAACCAACATCATTTTAGCTGTAATGTCCATGGGTGAAACACCAAACCAACATCATTTTAGCTGTAATACCCATGAGTGAAACACCAAGCCAACATCATTTTAGCTGTAATGTCCCATGAGTGAAACACCAAACCAACACCATTTTAGCTGTAATACCCATGCGTGAAACACCAAACCAACATCATTTTAGCTGTAATGTCCCATGAGTGAAACACCAAACCTACATCATTTTATCTGTAATACCTAAGCACAACTTGAAATTAAGATAGTTAGAGAAACGTTAAACTTACACATAACATGGCTAGTAATAAAGTAAGCATTTGGAAAGACCCCGAGACAAAATTGTCCGATGATAAACATCGTGTAACTTTGTGCAAAAGATGTTGCAATTGCTATGGCAACAGAGCTGATTAAAGTGATGATGTAAACTGGTCTCCTCCCAAAGCTAAAAAAGAATCAGATGAAAACTATCAAGTTGAAGATGGGTGTAGGAACCGGATGGATGGATGGATGGATGGATGGATGGATGGATGGATGGACAAATGAATGAATGAGTGATCATGAATGAATGGAGGAGGGAACGAACGAACAATCGAACGAATATGAATGAACATATCAATCGGTCAATGACTGACTGACTTAGTTAATAAATATATAGGGAATGAACAAGTCAATCAATGAATCACATACCAAACTCAGTTTCATCCTAAACCAATTTTCATGGAATTTCTTATTCAGCTTCAGTAATCAATTCATTTACTTGATATTATCATAGATAGCTTATTTGAATTATCTTGAGAATATAAGATATTGTGATTCTAACCATAGAAAGAAATGTTTCCAATAAATAATGACTTCAAGCAACGTTTAGCCTAAATTTAAATATTGAAACTCACATATCGGATATTTGGCCAAATACCAAAGCACCAACTAAGTTACCAAGTGGTACAATAGACTTGGACAGTTGCTTCATCCAATCGTCATCACAAACCAGATCATACTGGAAAAAGAGACAAAAATGACAACTTGGGGTACACTATTTGATAGGGGGGGGCTGAAGGATTTTCAAAATTATAGTTGTCACTGGCCAAAATTACTGATGGAACTCAAGACAGAAAAATTATATTTCCAGGGTATGAGATAAAAAATATTTGTTGTATGTAAGCTTAGTGTGGAAACGAGGTACAAATGTTGGACTCAAGGGTGCACATGTCTCTGGCACCTAAACTTCTTCTTAATCTAATAAAGATTCTTGTCAATGGTTTATACTAGCTCTTGTATGTATGTATGTATGTATGTATGTATGTATGTATGTATGTATGTGTGTGTGTGTGTGTGTGTGTGTGTGTGCGCGCGCATGCATGCACGCGTGCGTGTGTGTGTGTGTGTGCGCGCGTGCATGCATGCATGCATACATACATGTATGTATGTATGTATGTATGTATGTATGTATGTATGTATGTATGTGTGTGTGTATGTATGTATGTATGTATGTATATGTGTATGTATGTATGTATGTGTGTGTGTGTGTGTGTGTGTGTGTGTGTGTGTGTGTGTGTGTGTGTATGGATGGCTGGATGGATGTATGCATGTATGTATGTATGTATGTATACGTATGTATGTATGTATGTATGTATGTATGTATGTATGTCTTTCCATCGTCGTAAATCACAGCCGCGTTATTTCGCAGTGTCGCGGAGGAAATAACAGCTCTGGTTTGCGAGAATTAGCATTTCCTTTGGACTAAATATTGTGAGAGATGTCACTCACCACTGGTGTTGAGAGCTTCTTGTCATGAGCACAGACAAGTAAGTTACTTGTCTCTGTCACGAGAGAGCAACACCAAGACAAGTATGTGGGCTAATTATCCACCACTTTCACCCACTGACTTTGGTAGAGTTTTGCAGCCCTGATGCTAAACACAAGACTACATACATGGGGTCGAAATAAGTCCATTTGATACCAAGTTGTGTGTATATAATGAGTATAAGAGAAGATTGGCCGGGATCTGACGTTTTTGAAAGGTTTACCAGTGTATTAACGAGGCCGATGTATTTAATTTTGGGGAAAAAATAATGAAATGGGTGGATTGGTCGCATTTTAGAAGAAGTCGCCTGCTATTACATGAAAAATATTAGACCAGCCTCCTCAAATCTACCCTCCTACTTGAGATCAACTTGAGAATGCATATCCAATGGGTATATAAAAAGTATATATAGAATGGTATTTTCACGGGATGGGGCACAAAGTGTATGTCCAATGCTTGTACCACGGAATTTCGTAGTCCTGCTTGCAGAGTAATTATAAGTCGGGACGTGATTTTGACAGTGTCCCTCTCCTTCTTGGTGTTTGTGGACAATATCAGAATCGCTTCCAGTACTCCGTCTGTAAGCAGGACTAGACATTTGGATATATAATATGGATAAATTTATAACATATATTTTTGTGTACACACAGAGGTCAATGGCCCATTTGACTGCAAACACATCTTGGCACTCTACACAAACTTCAGCGAGTCCACCGGCTCACACATACACCTGATGATCCTTTTGTGAAACGGCCCGCAGTGTAAATCCATAATGTAACGACACACTTGCTTCTTTCATTTGTGTGTGTGTATATATATATATATTTCATATATATACTTAATTCAAAAGAATAAGGATGTAATAAGTCGTTACTCAGAGTTTCACGCTTGGAGCGATCATCAGACAATATATATATATATATATATATATATATATATATATATATATATATATATATATATATATATATATATATATATATATATATATATATATATATATATATATATATATATATATATATATATATATAGGAAGTCAGTGGTAAGATTTGTCCGTAGTACAGTGCTCGATACGTCTGCACGCAGAGCGGAGTATATGTTGAGGGTAGAAGAAAATCAAGTCGGGTTTTTCGTCTCTACAAGCCTGTTTCGTGAGTAAATCACTCGTCAGGAGATGTTGATGTACTGAATATACCTCGTAGAGACTTGTAGAGACGTAGAGGCTTGTAGAGACGAAAAACCCGACTTGATTTTCTTCTACCCTCAACATATATATATATATATATATATATATATATATATATATATATATATATATATATATATATATATATATATATATATATATATATATATAACACATATAACATATAACATATATATATATATATATATATATATATATATATATACACAACAAGGAACACTGAAGTAAAGCACTTTCTCTATGTGCTACACTCCTTCACAGCATTCATATCAGTGTAAAGTATACTGTTTCAATATTAGTTTATTTACAAGCCTAGCATGTGGCCTTTCTAATATGGTCAATTATCAAATGAAACAGTATACTTTTACACTTGATATGGATGCTTTAAACAATTGTGGTATATACAGAAAATGCTTTACTTTGGTGTTATGGGTTGTATATATATATAACACAACAGGAACAAGGGAATTTACATTTATATACAAATGACTTTACAAATGTGACTTCTTGTAATGTTTAGTGATTATATCTTCGTATGTGACTGTTTTGTTATATTTTACAAATTAATGTAAAGCGGTGATTCCTTTCAAGTCAAATTACACCCACCTCAAAGACAACAGTATTTTCATACCAAGTCTTGTCGTAAACCCATGCTTGGTCGCAGCTTAGTGTATCTTCACTACGAGGGAAGCAAACCTCGGCAGTCACTTCCTGGGATGTATTTATATGTATATCATATCTCTTGCATTTGTTCCAGACGATATCATCACCATCTGTAGAATATGGAATTGTGCAATTCTTTACTGGAGAGACATCAGCGAATGTTTGATCGTCGTAAACTCTACAGTAGTGGTCAGCCGATGCACTGAAGAAGGTGTTACCTAGCTGGAAGAAGGCGGTACAGCCACCAATCACGAAAATCAAGACGAAGGAAAACTTTTGGTATCGACCAAAAGGCCCAACCGTCTGGATAACTTCTTCGAACTGTTTCATGTCGAGAAGGGGAAACTTGGTTCTCTCGAACACTTCTTGAATCTCCTTAGAGCTAATGACCAGGGGTGCTTTTGCCTTTCGCAGTTCGTACAGTCTCCGCCCGCTGTCCGTCGTACCTCGGCAAAATGCGATACATGATCAGTTTTGAAAACAGATATGCAAAGTCAATATCATGATTTATACCAACCAATCTCAGTATCTTTTGATTTATGTAATGTTTGACAGAATCTTGATAGTGACATTGTTCAACACTTCAGTAGCTACTGGAAGACACAGCTCCATTTCCTAGGTTATCCATGACGTCATAAATGTACACTGATAGTGAAAAAGGCTAGGCTATATGAGACGACTTTGTCAGACGAAACGCGTTTCTGCTTTTTTTTCTTCTAAGCGCCCCCAGTGGCGAGTCTTGATATTGAACTGCAGAGTTGTACTGAAACTATTAAACCCGCAAAAAGAAAGTATTTGATAGTTGACTTGAGCATGTGTTGTATTAGACTAAGTCTGGATTCCAACTGTGGTCTAGTCTACTAATATGTCTTGTGTTTAGTAGAAGCCATTTTAGTAGACTACAGTTGGAATTCAGACTAGTCTTGTGTTATCCATCGTTCAACTTGAACAATCCTATTCACACACACACACACACACACACACACAAAGACACACACACACATACATACATACATACATACATACATACATACAGCCACAGACAGACAGACAGACAGACAGACAGACACACACACACATATCATGGAAGTATGGGTGACACTTTCATACACACTAACATCATACTTATGATTACCTACACTCATGACTTTTAACAAAATGATAGCACATTTATTAATCTCTTGAAAATACATAGTTATATACTGTAAGCTGACAGATATGTTAACACCACACATCAAAACAAATGTGTTATTTTACCCCTCTCGCTCTCACATACATGGTATGTATCGCTACACACACACAAAAGCAGATATGGCAATAAAGTTAAATGTTAGGTTCTAGTACCTTGAATTAAAAAAAAACTCCTTCTGAAGTCTGAACATACTGTACATATATATTGATAAGTATGTGCAAACATCAAAAGACATAAACGAATTGGAAAGAGGCAAAAAATTGCATAAAATATCTGAAAGCAATTTTACTTTGAAATATCAAATGAATTTGATAATATGAATGAATAGAAACAAAGATTGTGTTAATACAACAGTTCTGTTTGGTCTATAGTTATTCCATTTCCCTTTAAAACAATTCTGATTCTGCATGTTATTTTTACATAGCTACCAATTTTCATGCTAAATTATGTCAATATCATTTACACAAAATTGAAATCATAATTTTATACTCTTAAGATGTTTGTAACCCCAAAATATAGGCTATCATATGCAGTCTAATATCAACAATAATTGTACAACCTAAAATAGCAACACCCGGCAGAGGTCAGAGGTCATAGTTCATAGGTAAGGATTGCAATATGGCATTTTGTAAACTTTTGCCATATCCCATCTCCTTATTATGGAGAAGGGTGGGTATGTGGTGGTCAACACCTGAGCAAAAAAAAATTGAACATACCCATCAAATAATAGTAATGAAGCACTCACTATTATTTGATAGTCTTGCTGCTAGACGTTCCGGCTTTCTTGCGATACTATAAGCGAGCGAAGTTCGCAGTGAGGGCTTGCCCGAACATCCTCGATAGCGATGTTCGGTTGTGTGTTGTATTGTATCGGAAGAACATCCGAGTTTTAGCAGATAGACTAATTATTTGATGGATAAAGTAAATTTGACCTTTTACAGCATAGTATTGAAAATTAAACTTTGACCTCTGTATTCAATCCCATAATACAAGACAACAGCAATAATTTTAATTAATTAATTAATTAATTCATGATTTTGGAGGCCTTCACTCATAAAATGTACACATATATGCATTAGACTTTATGCACATACTACACACTTTTGATTATCTTTCAAAGGTTAGTAATTAGTATTCCAAATGGAACTTACACAGTTCATTCATATCTAGAAAAAAAAAGATTTTGCAGAAACTGTAAAATGAATCATTTTAATTAATAATTAATATAGCATCTTTTTGATTAGTCTAGAGACTATCCATGGCTTCAAATCTCTTCTCATGTCTAGGTTTATGAGATGCCAAGATGAAATTTCAAATTCTACGTCACCTACACAGATATTAATATCACGTCTTTGTAAATCAATCACAGAATTCTGTCTCATCATTAAGTTAGATTTTATTTGGGGCAGTTATGTAATGTCCAAATATGGTCCATTTACCATATAAGGACGCTACTTACATTCACTGTTTACATCTTTCTAACAACTGGGGGTTCACTCATTTGCATGAACAACATTTGGCTCATGACTTCTCATACAGAGAAATGGGTGAAGAGATCTTGACATAATCCACAGATAGCCTGTAGACTTCATTTTGATCAGAAATTCAAAATTGCTGTTCAAAATAAGAATCACAAAAACATTTACTTTCTATCCTATTGATATTGACCCCTGTGGTACGTATTACCACTCAGGATTAGTAGTTGGTAGGCCACGAGTTCAAATCCCACTGGAGAGATTTTTCTGTGACAACCCAAAACCAGAATGAATGCTTTACAGATTTGACGGATAGGCTGTATTGCTCACGAGATGGGTGTGAATAGGGAACTTGCAATCCAGACTGAGCATGCTCAGATGCAAAGGACTATGGGATTATCTGTGATTATTGTAATAACTTATCTGGAGCTACCCATGAAATAAATCTCTCACACTGGTCAGGGTAAATAGGAATTGATTATTGGTGGTTATAAACAATGTACCAATATATTTTACAATCCTAATTAATCAGTATTTATTATCATATTTCCCATGATGCAACATTCAACATGGTGGGTTTGCAAGTTCCCTATTTGTGGGAACTCCTGGAGTAATGACACGTACAGTCAGGGATGATTACTCATACAGAGCCCATAGATGCTATGCTATATATGCAGGGGCTGGGTGACTCCAGGATAGCCAGTGGGAAAACTGGGAAAGCCTTGGCAGTTCCATAGTGATGTGATATGAAGCATACAACATAGACTTGTGAATTGTGAGGCTGTTTTTATGTGCATGTATTAGTCTACATAACAGTAAATTGCTGGGAGGAATTCCCTGCACACAAGAAAATGTTCTTTTTAAAAACGACTTGGAATAACTTCTTTGTTACTTATAAATCTAATATGTTTATATAATGCTAACAAACACAAAATTTTGAAAATCTAATTTAATCAACACTTATTCTATAATATTGCTATTCTCTATGACTAGATATGAAAATCTTCAAAGTTACTGACAGAAGGCAGGATCTGAGTTGAAAAATCAAATAAAACAAAACTGGGATGGAATCAAATTCCTATCTAAATACATCAATGAGAAGTTAAGTTGAAACGTTGATGGTTTACGCAAATATTTTAGTTTTATATTAATCTTCAGATTGTCACAATTTCTATGTAGTTTTTTGGAAAATTTCTTTCATCAGGTAAAATACTATTGCATTTTGATAAACAGTTATGATTTGTTTGATATATACTAATGATAAGGATGATACAGGAATGTAACTTCCTTATCACTATGGATCATATCTCCTATTAAATAGTAATACAATAATGATTTCACAATATTGTTCAGGGCGGTACGTAAGTAAAATCTATATAAGTTTCTCTAGTGTTTTATTTAGGCCTAAAAAAAATAATTGTTTGGTTCTGGTTACCCAACCCCACCTAGCTTTTCACTGCCGACCCTAAACTTTTTTTTTTACATATTCAAGAAAAAAAAAATCGCAAAAATTGGGAAGTCTCACGAGAAATAGTGGATGTGAAAACTGCCGTCAACTTAAAAATGCATTCTAAAACTGTTCTTCCAATCTGTAATGGCTGTACATCTGATAGGAAGAAATAAATAACACAGAGACCATATGGAAAACAATGGAACCCTGAACTAGACACTCACACATGAAAAAAAAATGAAAAATTTACCTACCCAACCTATTCTAAAATTGAGTGTAATCAGAACCATACAATTTTTTATTAGGCCTTATATCCCTATCAAAATTAGATAACATGGGAGGGAAATCTATGCAAGTTTTATACTAGATTTTGCCCCCATCTGTTACCAGGGTATCCAAACCTTAGCAAAAAATACCGTTATTTGATGCAAAATATGGTCTTGTGACTTCCTCTTACAGATTGTTTACAGACACTGTCATGAAGTGAATGAATGACCAACTTGAGATACAACTGCCGACATCAGACGGCAGACAAGGGAAACTGCTACAAACTGGGAAAGCAAACAATTGAGTTGGATTAATAACACTTGGCAGAGCATGTTGGAAGTATAGAGACTTGTATTACATTCCATCACTTGATAGGAACAGTTTTATGGCTACTTTACACAATAGTTCATGTTTATAAACAAATTTCTAGTTTCCCGACATTTCATGTATACCTAAAGAGGCCATGAAAATTAAACCATGGTGAGTAATACAAGTCTCTGTACTTCCAACATGCTGTGCCAAGTGTTATTAATCCAATTCAGGTGTTTACTTTCCCTGTTTGTAACAGGTTCTGTTCATTCACAGTGTGATGCCAGCAGTTGTATCTATCATAGAACACTGGGCGATCACACTATCAAAGGACACTGGACTCACTCTTCTAAAACTTTCATTAGAAAAAAGCAAAGAGCGTGTGTTTAGACTTTTGCTTGGTACTTTCACATTCCTTTCACATTCCCTTATCCTAATATCACATTCTCCTTCATTTTCTTTGAGATCAAAAACAGGCTGGGAAAAAAAAAATATTCATAAAATATACTGGAGACAAATCTTAAGATCATTGGGCCTAGTACTTGGTTGTTACTAGTATTTCAAATCTTATTCTCAAAGGCACTTGGAAATGTCTTTTTTTTACATTACTAGTGATAGAGTTACCTTTTGTTTTTGGAATCAAATTTTGAAGTGACTACATAGCTTTGTCTTTAAATTAATCATGGTTTCTACTATCTTTATGCATGGAAAATGAAGCAAACTAAAAGATAAAGTTATCGGTATTATTAACATTAGTTATGTGCTTGGAGAACTAACTCTGTTTAACCACTACTGAGTCAACTGTTGCTAGATGTACCTATACTTGACCTGGTGTTCTTTGGACTAAAAGATTCATCATGACTGGCCGTTCTATTAATGCCGTCACTTACAATATGACAACATCAGTGGAACATTCAAAATGACAAATCTTTCCATCCAGTCATTCTTCTGCCTACAGAAGTTTTTTTGTTTTCTTATTTAGATGGGTCTATAATTCGTCCCATAAATAAAAGTGCTCCTGTGTTGTTGTCTCGTATTACGAAAATAAACGGATGATTGGCATGAAAGGTAGGTTGTACTAATATTGCTGATTTTAGAGCTACAATGACGGCGCTAGCTGCAGCTGCTTCTGTACCTTCCTCAGTTATCTCAACAAATGCTTTATGTAAGGCATCAGACACAAACAGTTCCTTTACTTCTGCCATCCCAGTCAAATCTGCTAAGCCAGCTACAAAGATATCTCTCATTCCTAAAACTTGCAGTTGTGGCTTTATACTGAAACTTGACTCTATTTTTAACCGAGGGAAGCTTACTTCAACCTCCACAGAATGTAACTGTTTGTACCAGCTCTGTAGCACACCTTCTGTGATTTGTTCTTCAAGACTTGCTAGCCCATCTAATTTATCTGGAAGTATTGCTACCATGCTTAAATTACTACCGCTGTATGGCATGTCCAAAATTTTACACTTCAAGGTGTCGTCTGCGAAATACTTAAACTTCTTTTTCAAGTGCATCATGGGAGTCTTGATACTTTTCTTCTCGTCCAAGTGAAAATCCATGTCTTTTGTGTTTTTTGGATCAAAGGGTTGCGACCACTTGCCTTTGAAATAAATTGCATTTACCAGAACGAGCCTCGTCAGGTCATCAATTACACCTTTCGGAATCAAATCTTTTATTTTGTCTTCTGTTTGCTTCTCCACCCAAGTGTTTATCTCCTCACGTGCCCCTTCTGAATTCGCAAAGTTTAAACTTTCCAATTTGGCACCGTAGTATGCTTCACACGACGACAGAAACTCTGCTAAGAAATCGTACTTCAGATGACCAAAGAGTTTGTTGGCTAATTTTAGAATATAACCATTTTCTTCTTCTTTGTTGAAAAGTTCAGAGTTCATGATATGGAACATCGGATGTACGTTCTCTAAACCAACTTTGTCAAATCTCAGTACCTTTTCCATCTGCTTTGCGCTGTCACCTCGTGCTCCCAAATACGTCATCGCCAGGGCTGTTGATATGCTAAACGGTGAAAAAAACAAATTCTTTCCTTTTGGTGACTTGAGTAAAGATTTGTACAAATTGATCCCGAACTCTTCTTGAGCATCAGTGAGGATGTTGACAGCAGGGAGACCATCGCCCTCTGGTGGCTGTTTTGTGTCAGTAACTACAGCTATTTCGGGTTCATCTTTGATCTCACCATCATCTGATACTACAACAACAGTTGATGTCGTAGGCAAGAAAAAATAAATCAAAGAGGCAGTCACAAAAACTAAAAGGAAGAGTCTTCCCTTGTGGATTCTTCTCTTTTTTACATATTTCTTGACGTTTTCTTCATCCGCAGAAGGAAACATTTGGATTGGAACATCAGGTTTCTTTTGACTTTGACTTCTGTGCATTTTCCTCTAAAAATTAAATAACAAAAAGTTAGAAATTTGTGAAAAATGAAACAAATGACTCCTAGCACTGCTATTAAAAAGGACACATATCACAATATATGGGTCTCAGTAACTTTATCTGAAAATGTCTGTCATTTTGATAAAAAATAAAGATTTTGAAATGTTTCTCTACATATGAAAATAGATTTGATATGATTTGATTTGATCAAAGTCCTGAACACGTGTCTCTCTGATATAATATAGTCTGACAACATGCCTTGTACAAAGTAAGGAAACTAACTGCATAAATTGACCATAATTCACTCACAATGGCTTTTTTTCACCAATATACAAAATTTTGATTCTTGGTTCATGGTTGATAGGTCATGTTGGTTTAACACACTACACATCACAATTACATTTTTCCATGACTTCCCCATACAAAAATAATTGCCAAATTGCACAAACCACACCCTGAGGCTTTATAACATACTCTACATAGACACATACCCTAACACCAGCTGAGTCTACATAAATATCATCTCTGAATTCTTTGTATAATATAATCTGTCGGCATTCAGTACGTGAAATTGCTTCATGTTATACTAAGGGTGACTCTATTATTTTTCTGTTTCTCATTACCCAACCAACCCAAATATTCAGCTCTGACATCAAAAAATTTGTTTTTTGCCCTGCCCTTAATATTTTGCGGTACAAGAATAAGCAAGCATGTGGACTGTCGACATCATCTACAAACATGTAGTCATTACGCTGATGACAATACTTGTTCATGAACAGATCTAGAATATTTCTTTCATGACGGAAATTATTCAAGCTGGGGGGGGGGGGGGGGGCTGAGAACATGCCAATTGTGTACAGAGAAGCTGGGAAAGGGTTTGTTACCAGGAATCCAATAAAAAGAAGATAGAGAGGAGGAAAAGGAGAGACGGAGAAACATGAAGATGACTTTTTATTTATTTTTTTTACTTAAAAAAAAATCAAAAAAAATCAACCGACTGACCCATAGTTGCCATGAAAAAGTAATCAGAAACATAAAAAAATATTTCACCGTAAATCGAATCACCGTTAGGTCAATATTTTAACCACCCAAAAGGAGTCACAGTTAAAAAAAAAAAAACAGTTTGATTTACACAAATGTAATTACTACATTAGATTATACTACATTTATGTTTTCAACTTTGAATTCCTGAAAACTTTAAATTTCATCCCAGATCTGTAATTATACCCTGTCACATTTTTACTTGTTCTTCATCAGCAATTTACAAAGTCTGTAATTTTAGCTAGTCATTATGTTATTTTCTGTTTCTTTTTAAATTATATTATTGTTGTAATTGTTTTGATTATTGTATAAATCATTTGTTTTTGTCATGAGTGACTAGAAACGATTTTACAGGTTTACTCTATGGACAATAAAGTTATTTCTATTCTATTCTATTCAATTCTATTCTATTTCTATTCTATTCTATTCTATTTATATTCTATTCTATTCTATTTCTATCTATTCTATTCTATGCTATTTCTATTCTATTTCTATTCTATTCTATTCTATTCTACTCTATTCTATTCTATTCTATTCTATTCTATTCTATTCTATTTCTATCTATTCTATTCTATTCTATTTCTATTCTATTTCTATTCTATTCTATTCTATTCTATTCTATTCTATTCTATTCTATTTATATTCTATTCTATTCTATTCTATTCTATTCTATTCTATTCTATTCTATTCTATTCTATTTTATTCTATTCTATTTCTATTCTATTCTTTATATATTATTGAAATATTCAAACAAATATATGGCCAAAAAAAATTAATTGTTTGGTTCTGGTTACCCGACCCAATCTAGCTTTTCATTGTCAACCCTAAACCTTTTTTTACGTATTCAAAAAAAAAATTGTGAAGTCTCACAAGAAATAGTGGATGTGGAAACTACCATCAACTTAAAAAGACACTATAAAACTATTCTTCCAATCTGTAATGACTGTACATCTGATATGAATAAATAAACAACACAGAGACTATTTGGAAAACTATGGAAAACCTGAACTAGACACTAACACAGAAAAAAAAATATATTAAAATATAAACTCTACCTACCCCACCTATTCTAAAATTGAGCGTAATCGGAACCAACCAATCTTTTTTATTAGGCCTAAGATAGGTTCTGAAATAACAAACTGAATACGTACAAAAACTGATGTACACATTTCCAGTACATGCTTTCAACCGGCATGGTTTATAAATATATTATCTTCCCAGGGTATTTTAGATTGTTTTAGGATAAATAAATAGTTATTACAGACAGAACTTTATCTATAATTAGAAATTACTTTCAAAAATTGACATTTTAGAGATCAAAGTATACTACTGCTCTAGGCCACATTCTTGGGTGACACCTTCACCTCTTGACCTAATCAAAGTGTTACATATCACTGTCACAGTGTGTTGTCTTCTAAAATTTCAAAACTGAATCACTTATTAAATTTGAGTAGATTCACAGAGTCCTCGTTGTGGGCCCTCCTTTAAAATTTAACATGATATAGTTAGTACACATGTATTGCCTCAAAAATTAACATTTTAAACTTGTGCTGTGGAAGAAAATTACCATAACAAAATCAGGACACAACAAATCTTTAAAGTAAAGATTAAAATAGTAATATTAACCCATAAAGGCTGTATTAGATATTAAGATTATTTTAATATCCAATATGGCAACTGAATATGGCAGTAACTCTATGAGAAAATGAAAGATTGTCGGTTTCCTTGAAAACAAGATGGTGGAGAAACTAAAGTTTTCTCCTGGCAAAAAAAGTTCAGATAGATATGAATAACTTTGATTTGCAGGAAAAATTCCACTAACATCATGGTCACAATGTTGTTTATATCTGATGGTGACAACAAAAAATCTCTAGGGCCATCATTGATTGTATCTGGCCTTGTAGCATCTATTGTTTACACAGGTTGGATTGCCAAGTCCTTCATTACCTTGCTTTTGATTTATTAGTAAAACTCTGCCTAACTGGGCACAGCTGTAAGTGGCACAGGCTGAGTTTGTATCAGCTTTTTTTTTCCTTCGAGTGATTTACAAAATAAACATGAAACAGCCCAGCTATGTGTGAAACATGCATATGTCATGCCTTCAATGCACAAAGTGTAAAACCAGAAATAATAATTATATACTATCCCTTTTTACTCATCAGATCTGATATAAAGTTAATGGTTGATGCATGCCTTTGGGTGTCATGAAAAATTGGCTACTGGTTAGTACAACTAATGGTAGGGTGTCTTCCCCATTTTAGTACACTAAGACTATAAATGATATCATTAAATTGTTCACATATTATGTCTAAAATGCCAGGTTGGAGGTCTGACAATAATACAATATTGCTAACCCGTCTACTTTATGGATCTGTGACTCTATTTCACTATATCCTCTAATCCTAGTGAATAAGTGTAACAGCGTCTCAAATCCAGTGAGTACACAGACCACTAAAATTTAAATTGCCGATTTAGAGTTCTAACTTTACATAGTAATAATTAAATGAGTTTGAGAATGATTAATCAGACATGAAGATATGGCTGTTGATAATATGAAACAAAATAACCAGGTGACATTTCAAATACGTGCATATGAAAAACCTAATGTAGTGTTTTAAAACACAAAGTCCATCGTTTTCCATAGCCAGACAATGGCTACCACTATTATTAACTAAACACCCAAAATCCAATTATAATGGTATTAACACCATCTGTTACTTTCAGGAGACATAAGTGACAAATAATATACGGCAATTAACATGTGGGGTACATATATATCTAAAATTATCCCTGCACTGGTACTGTACATCACAGTACATGTTAAATAGGCAACAGTCAAGGTACTTGGGTACTACTACTAGTAAAATACTGTCAACCGACCCCCCCCCCCCCCCCCCCCCCCCCCCCCCTAGTTTCTAAGGCTATGGTATAGCTATGACAGCATTCCAGTGCATGGTTCTGGTTTTGACAGACGATATATTTTGGAAATGAAAGTACTCAGAAGAAGTTGGGTTGCACAGGGAAATTATTTGCAAGAAGCGAGTACAAAATAATTTTGTTTACGTACCGAAAGCTGATTTCTTGCGTTCACTCAGTTTTCCACTTAAATGTGTAGCGTGTACTCGCAAGGTTGCCCTACTACCCGATCCGAACTTCCTAACTTCTGAAGCAAGCTCCAAGTTTCACTGGTTGAAGCAAGTCTCTATGTAAGAACCTACATGTGATGTTTTGAACAAAGCATAATGTAGTCATCTGCCATCATGTCAATGTTGTCTTTGTTGACGTGGAACAATTTCAGCTGGGTGCGTTACATGTATACACGTACACGTCACTGGTGTTTTCATGCAGCCAAGCATTTCAGTAGCAGCAGGTCAACCAGTGAGGGCGCTGTCCAGATTGACTGCAACAAGTGTTTCTGCGTATTTATTGAGTCAAGCCAGCTGGCATGGGTGCTGTTCACATTCTGTGTCTGTGTGATATTATTGTGGTATTGAGATAAATTCATGAGTAATATAGTTGCACGATAGGTAAGATGCGCATATAGAACACATTTTACCCTTTTCAGTACGCTTTGTCTTGTTATTATGTAGTTGTATATAATGTACCACGTGTACAGTTTGAGATAGTGTGTAGTAGTATAAGTATAAGTTTGCCGATAGCCAGTTTGTTATTTGGTTGTTTTTTTAAATAATGTATGAATAAATCTGTAAAACTGAAAATAACAGTCAAAGTAGTCGAGAGTAGTAGTCATGCACCCATCCGATATAATTCAACACATACTTACACTAATACTATACTTTAGCAAGCCAAACAATAAAGACAAAAATACGTCACAGATAAATAACACAAATTTTAGTTTATTTACAACAGTATGTATCAATTGAATACAATACAATAATGTGTACTAACAAGAGAGATAAAAATTAACAAAGATTTTATCAAAATCGACGATATGTCCATACATGCTGATTTCTACTAGTACTCAATGATATGCCAATAAGTTCAGACATTTCATTGTTGTCTTTATCAGAATGGCCTGTCATCACAGCTGAATATCAATTTACACTGTTGGCCATTTAAAACACTACTTTCTCGATTTCTCAGTCTCTTCCAAACCAGACCACTTCTACGTTAGGAAATGTATGAAGAGATAAATTATATTAAATTACATAATTGTATTATCAAAGTATTAATTAAATTATATAAATAGAATAACAAATTATATTAAGATACAAAAAGAGATAAATGAACGTATATGACAAGTAAACTGTTCTTAAAAACTTGATCTCAAAAACTTAAATTTAAAATATTGACAAGGATGACACCACTAATCAGTTATTTTAACTTCTCGATTTGTGAAATATTTGACACAACTGATATCAGTAGGAGTTGAATAAATAAAACGTTTTAAAGATCACAAACATCAAAATTTCTAATAAAGAACTTTGTTGAGTAATTCGATAGTATTTGATATAATAGCTTTGTTCACAGGATGTGTATTTAAATCACTTCTGTAATAGTTCTGAAGAAACACTCACCTCTATCATCGTTATTCCCGTCTTGAGGAGAATCTTAAGGAGAGAGTTTGTCCCTCCGTCCTCTTTCTTCTCTCCATTATCTCTTATCATTTTCTCAGCGTCATCACCATCATGGCGTCTTGAACCTGAAAATTTGTTTTGAGAGATCGATTAGTTGTTGATTACCCACTTACTGAAATAGCGCCCTCTATCCCTATATAGGACAATTCCACTTTCAATGATTACAACATTGTGGAAGTTTCAAATTTAAAAAAAAATGTACAACCACAACGAGTGACTATACGCTACTTGATATTGAACTTTCCAACATTAGGTACATAGTTACGATATGAATATGAATATGAATATGAATATGAATATGAATATGAATATGAATATGAATATGAATACAACAATTGTTACATTTCGATCATATCATTCTGTAACAATTGTAGTCTATATTCAAAAGAGCGAAGGGCATATATTTATACTCACTACTCTGTGCTTTAGAATCTTGCTTTCTGACAATACTCCCATTGTTTCGTAATCTTTCTCGTCTCATCATTATCTTCTGCATTTTCACTTTTACTTTTTCCTCGGCTTTCATTAGTATTTTCTCTTTTTCTAAGATAAACTCTTCTCGCTGTGATATATCTGTCAACTTTTGTTCAACGGTCTTTTCTCTAAAAATGACCGTTTTTCTTTCGTCTTCTAGTTTTTCTTTCAAGCACACATATTCTACCATCTTTTCAATCATTGTTCTTGTTTCTTCGTCCAAGGAGATTCTCTCAAAGTGAAATGCTTCCCCCTTTGTTACCATGGATTCTGTTGATGACAGTTCTTGTTTCAGCTTCTTTAGTTCCTCCATCTGTTTCACCAAGTCTTTCTCTTTCATTTCTGTTGACTTGGTATTAGTTGCAAGATTTTCATTCTCTTCAATTAACTTCCTATGCATTTCATCATTTTCCTGTTTCATCTTTGTACCTTTGATTTCTCTTTCTCTAAGTTCACTTTCTCTTTCTGTCAATTCTCTGCTTTTCATCTCTAGATTATTTAGTTTTGACTCAAATTCAATCATTTTCTTGGCTAGTTCTGTCTCTCTCTTCTTCATCACATCCATATGTGACAGAAGTTCACGTTCTTGTATTTGCATTTTTCTCTCAATTACTTCTTCTTTCGCATCTACTTTCTGTTCCCTCTGGTCCAAATCGGAATGTTTGACATTCAGTGTAGCTTCCTTGCTAGCCATATTCTTCGCACATTCTTCAGCCTTTTCCTCTCTCTGTACACATGTTAACTTTTTTTCCTCCAGTCTCCTCTCTGTCTCAGCAATCTCCGTCAACTTCTGTTCGATCAGGATCTCTTTCTGGTCCAAATCAACTTGTCTATTGTTCTGTTCTACCTTTCTGAAATCGAACTTTATCTTGGTTTCTATCACCTCCTCCTCCCTTTTTTCAAGTTCTCTGACTTTTGCCTTTACTCTCCTACTCTGCTCGTTGAGGGTGTCCTCAATTACAGTCATTTCAACCATCTTTTCATCGAGTTTATATTTTCTTGCATGCAGTATCTGCTCTCTGTGGTCTAAATGACGCTGTCGTTCATTTACTTCTGCCTGTTTCCTAGCGACGGCTATAGCTATTTCTTCTATCTCCCTATCTTTTAATTCAATTTGTTGTTGTCTGTCATTCAGTTCACTGTCCTTGATTGTTACATTTCTTATTTCGTCTTCGAGACGTCCTTCTCTTTTTTCCAGTAGATGTCTCTTTTCACTAAGACTATAATCTCTCTCATCTAACATCTCTTTCTCTGAACGTACTTTACTTTTGGTTATTTCTAGCAATTGTTTGATGTCAGCTATTATTTGTTCTCTGTTCTCAAGATCTTTGAGTTTTTCTTCTACTATGTTCTGTTTATCAGACACTTCTCTCTGTTTCTGTTCAAGTTCTGTCTTCCATTTGTTCAATTCGTCATTCCTTTGAACAACATGTTTTTCACGAGTCTCTGTTGAGATGACGAAAAGAGATGAATGAAAAATGTATGATGCATAGCTTCCCTTTGGATGGCGGGGTATACTAAATGTGCATCATGTGTTGTGACTGTGAACTTGCATTTCTTCAAGTTTGAATAGCGTAGTTTTAGTAAAGAAGAAAATGAAAATGAAATGACATCACCATGTCAATGATAGCACGAACTGCTGAAGTAAAAGATGCCGTACAGTTGTGTCATGCAAATACACAACAATTTCATGAAACTTGCATTTGAATACATAGTATATCTATCATACACGTTGACTTTGTGGAGATAAGAATTTTCAAAATCGCTCACCTATTACTTTGATTGCAACTTGAGGCAGTCCTATATCTATGATGTGGGCAAATACGCCAGGATGTGGCATGACGTCAACACACCAGTTGCCGTATCGTATTGTAACACGATCAAAAAGTGTTGTCGGTAACAACAACCTTTGTCTATTACTGTAACTCGCTGAGGAGAGAGAGAGAGAGAGAGAGAGAGAGAGAGAGAGAGAGAGAGAGAGAGAGAGAGAGAGAGAGAGAGAGAGAGAGAGAGTTAAACTCTTCCTTTAAAAAGTAGTTATCTTTATCAAACAGACGACGTAAACAGTGCGAAGAGCGCATCTCAAGTTTGAAGAACAAAATGAATGAATTCAGTATTGAGCAAATATATCGTTTTGAATATCTTATTTGATAATAAAAGAGCTTTCTATCTTACCTTGAGTATATGTTGTCAACATTGACAAAGAAGCTCGTCTTGAGGAAATCATTTTTAAGGTAATAGAAGTGGATATACACGACATATAAGTTTGTTATCACTGCATAAACAGTCAGCATTTCCACGTTCTATTTACATTGACAACTATCGCTTGTGTGCGTAGCAACTATATTCGAACTTCTGACAGTCTCGTACAATAACGCGAGTTCACGCGAGTTTCCCTTCGAACACATCTGGGCGATGCTCCATGGTAACTATAGCTTTGACACGCACAAACCCACGTGTATATTCTCTAATAATCGGATACCCTCACTCTTCCAGCACCAATTTTACAACATTTTAATTCTCAAATGATTAAAGTTGCAAGATGCGACAGGTGCAGCTAACGAAGACGTTCGTGCAAAAAATTATTCGTACACGACTTTTTAGTCGAAGATTTTTTTCTGTTTTAGTCATTGGGTTGGAAAACAGGCAATATTTCAGTTGTCAAAACTGATATCAAAAGACTGTGTGGGCAAGGGGAGATCAGGAATGTAAAGATTCCGGCAATGTAGTAGTTCAAGTTCAACGTGGAATGATGAGGAGCAGGTAAGGTGAAGATATAAAATATTTAGAAAAAAACGAAGCGTTTTACCATTAATATATATGGCTCGTGTTACATCCTTGGCCAATCATTGTATTGAGTTTTTTTTATCGGTTAAAATACCAACTCGTGTGTGTATCTTATAATCACTGTCCAAAATCGACACCTGTACTGTAAGTATTTCTTGGTTAATCTGTAATGTTACGAGATTATTGTTGTGTCATGACTCTGCATGTTTAGTATTTTAAAAGATAGTGTGCCTGGAATACAATTGTCCTCAATGTGCCTCGGCCCTATTGTTTCGAATTCACGGACCTAAGCGCCCTTCACGTAATTTACATATAGTCATGTTTAGACAATAGACATTCCAAGTTTTCTTGATTTGTAAATTTTGAGACACTCGACTTCTGGCTCTGGCTTGGAGTGAGGGAGTCAACTCTTGGCCCTGTCCTTGGGGTACGTGAAGCCGTCTATGTTCCAGTTCATACCACATGTATCGTCTTGTATGCAGTTTATCATTCCACTACAAGTGCTGCTGATCTTAAAGAATTGATATGGTGGATTTTATAGTAAGATAGAAAGCTCTTTTATTATCAAATAAGATATTCAAAACGATATATTTACTCAAGACTGAATTCATTCATTTTGTTCTTCAAACTTGAGATGCGCTCTTTGCACAGTTTAGGTTGTATGTTTGATGAACATAAAAACTTTTTAAAGCAAGAGATTATGTATATATTTGTTGTTATTGTTATTGTTGTTGTTGTTGTTGTTGTTGTAGTTAATTTTATTGTGAAATAATCACCATCTTCGATAATGCTTTTCATATACTTATCAAACTTATCATTTTTTTGGGAATAGCACTTATAAGATAGTAGTGTTGGTCGTATTTGTTTACAAAAATCTCTCATCACATGTTTTACATTTCTAAAAGTAATTGTAGTCTATATCTATCATCTACATCTGTACATCCATTTCTCTGACTAAGGCATAATCAAAGATCTGCAAGAACTAATACAAGTAAATTTGAGAGGCGAAAAACGAAGTTAACTCTGACTGTCTGTCTGTCTCTCGCTCTCGCCCCCCTCCCCCCTCTCTCTCTCTCTTTCTCTCTATCTGTCTCTCTGTCTCTGTCTCCGTCTCCGTCTCTGTCTCTGTCTCTGTCTCTGTCTCTCTCTCTCTCTCTCTCTCTCTCTCTCTCTCTCTCTCTCTCTCTCTCTCTCTCTCTCTCTCTCTCTCTCTCTCTCTCTCTCTCTCTCTCTCTCTCTCTCTCCTCTCAGCGAGTTACAGTAACAGACATAGGTTGTTGTTAACGGCAACACTTTTTGATCTGGGATAGCCTGTGGCCTGACTGGGAAAGCTTTGACAGTTTCACAGCAACGTGATATAGAGCGTGCAACATAACCCTGTCACGTAGTCCCAAACCCGAATGGATCTCTGTAGCATTTGTGTTTGTTTGTTTGTTTGTTTGTTTGTGTATATTTGTCTGCATAAAAGAAAATCGCTGGTAGCAATTCCCAGCACAAAAAGAAAAAAAAAGAAAAAAAAAAGAATCTCACTTTGTATTCATATTCTTATCTTAACTATGTAATATGTTGGAAAGTACAATATCAAGTACCGTATAGTAACTCGTTGCAGTTGTAAACGTTTTTAAAAAAAATGAAATATGAAACTTTCACAACGTTGTAACCAGTGAAAGGTGAATTGTCCTATATAGGGATAGAGGGCGCTATTTCAGAATGTGTAATCAACAACTAAAATTGATCTCTCAAAACAAATTTTCAGGTTCAAGACGCCATGATGGTGATGGCGCTGAGATAATGACAACAGACAATGGAGAGAAGAAAGATGACGGCGGGACATGTCTCTCTCCTTAAGATCTCCTCAAGACTGGAATAAAGATGATAGAGGTGAGTGTTTCTTCAACTATTACAGAAGTGATTTAAATACACTTTCTGTGAACAAAGCTACCTATCGAATTACTCAAAAAAGTTCTTTATTAGAAATTTTGATGTTTGTGATCTTTAAAACGTTTTATTTATTCAACTCCTACTGATATCAGTTGTGTCAAATATTTCACCAATCGAGAAGATAAATTCACTGATTAGTGGTGTCATCCTTCAGTCAATATTTTAATTTTATGTTTTTGAGATCAAGTTTATACGAAGATTATTTGTCATATACGTTCATTTACCTATTTTTGTATTTTAATACAAATATACTATAATTTATCATGTAATTCTATTTATATAATTTAATTAATACAATTATGTAATTTAATATAATTTATCTCTTTCCATTCATTTCCAAACGTAGAAGTGGTCTAGTTTAGAAGACATCGAGAAGTCGAGAAAGTAGTGTTTTAAATGGCTGACAGTGTAAATTAATATTCAGTTGTGATGACAGGCCATTCTGATAAAGACAACAATGAAATGTCTGAAATTATTGGCATATCATTGAGTAGAAATCAGCATGTATGGACATATCGTTGAGTAGAAATCGGCATCTATGGACATGTCATTGAGTAGAAATCAGCATCTATGGACATATCATTAAGTAGAAATCAGCATCTAATGGACATATCATTAAGTAGAAATCTGTGTCTATGGACATATCATTGAGTAGAAATCAGCATCTATGGACATATCATTGAGTAGAAATCAGCATATGGACATATCATTGAGTAGAAATCAGCATCTATGGACATATCATTGAGTAGAACTCGGTGTCTGTGGACATATCATTGAGTAGAAATCGGCATCTATGGACATATCATTGAGTAGAAATTTACATGTATGGACATATCATTGAGTAGAAATCGGTGTCTGTGGACATATCATTGAGTACAAATTTACATCTATGGACATATCATTGAGTATAAATCGACATCTATGGGCATATCATTGAGTAGAAATCAGCATCTATGGACATATCATTGAGTAGAAATCAACATGTATGGGCATATCATTGAGTAGAAATCAACATGTATGGACATATCATTGAGTAGAAATCGGTGTCTATGGACATATCATTGAGTATAAATCGACATCTATGGACATATCATTGAGTAGAAAACAGCATCTATGGACATATCATTAAGTAGAAATCAGCATCTATGGACATATCATTGAGTAGAAAACAGCATCTAAGGACATATCATTGAGTAGAAATCAGCATCTATGGACATATCATTCAGTAGAAATCGGCATCTATGGACATATCATTGAGTGGAAATCAGCATCTATGGACATATCATTGAGTAGAAATCGGCATCTATGGACATACCATTGAGTAGAAATTTACATGTATGGACATATCATTGAGTAGAAATCGGTGTCTGTGGATATATCATTGAGAAGAAATCAACATGTATGGACATATCGTTAATTTTGGTAAAATCTTTGGTGTTAATTTTTATTAATATACATTATGGTATTGTAGTCAATGGATATATACTGTTGTAACTAAACTCCTAACAAACACTCAAACAGGAATACCTTGGTGAGGTGCAGTCAAGCAATCAATTTTCTAAAGAGTGCAGCAACAGAGACCAGTAAACTTAGTGGCCTAGTTTTTGAGATACCGAAACGGGAAAATAACCAGATTAATATGTATATCAAACTCTTCGTTATAGTCTCAGGAATACGGAAATTGGTGATGACAGAGATGAAAATTAGTACATAGTAAGTTAGAGCACAATATGTAACATGGTGTAGGAAGATATTTGTTCGATAAAATAAAGATACTATGTGTTGGGTTTGTGTATAATATTAAACTTTTAATGTGCTAAGGTTCAACGCGTATATGTTTTTTGCATGTAATAGGTATCAGCCGGTACACATAAATGCTCTTCCCCCAAAATGTGTTACCATAGCAACAGCCATGTATTGAGTCAAATTCCATTTCAGCAATGGAAACTTTTGGTTGGGTTTTACTTGAAAATAATGTAAGGTTTCTAAACATCAAACTCTGTATTTGAGTCTAAGACATACAGTAATATATAATGACTATCTTTGCAATATATGTGATCATTTGTCTTGTTGCTAGGCATATTTGAATACACTTTTTGAATGTTTGCTCACTTGTTTAAGAATCCTTGTTGTTATCTTCGTGAAATACACCATCGTTTTGGGTTTTGTTATGGGCATTGTCAAGGTCGAGGTTGCTAGGGGTATTTGCATACAATTGCAACAACTCACTTGCCTACCGGATGATATTGTTATTTCACCAAAATATACTGCCATTTGCTTGTTGCTAAGGGCGTGGTCATGGTTGCTATTGCAGGGCCCATTGTGTCAAATTATTTTGAAGAAAATCTACAATTTAACACTTCTAGAAACATGTCACGAAGTTTCAGTCTCATTGACCAAGTACTTTTTGAGATACAAGTTTTTGACCCAAAATGAACATTTTTACACCTAATTTGCACTCATGGAATCATTGTATCGTTAATATTTCTTTGTCCATACATCCCTAGATGCATTCCGATTGAATTTCAGCCCAATCTGCTAAGTGATTTTGGAATTATAGATTTTTGACCAAAACGACACATTTTTAGCCCTAATTTGCATATCACTGATGGGACAATCATATCATGAACAAGTCTTAGTAAAAACAACCTGAAGAATGTTTCACCCAAATTTCAGCCCAATCTGCCCAGTAGTTTTTTGACCAAAAATCACATTTTTGACCAAAATCACAAACCGGAGATAAGGTCATTTTGATTTGAACAATTTCCCAACTAGACACCCAAAGTAATGGACCCAATAAATATCATGGCAATTGGTTCAGCGGTTTTTGACTTTAAGTTGTTTACACACACACACACACACACACACACACACACACACAGATAGACTCCGAGCGATTCCTATAGCACTACTGAACCTCAATTCAGTTGTGTTAAAAATCAAGGAAAAATTACCCAAATTATGTTAATTAGGGTAATCAATATACATGTATTTATTATTTTTTATGAGATTGTCCAGAAATTTGGCAAAATAATACCTTGAAAAATCAGACAAAAATCCATACTTTTGCCAAACTGTAACATTTTGTTTTACTTAATATGTATCATTGTAAGGAAGATCACTATCATGAGAAAAGAAAATCTTTCAGAGGAACATGGAAAATGAAATTAAATATTTATCATCTAAAATTTGTTTGCTTAGCTTGTCACATCTCTTGTTCAGTTTCTCTCTTTATTGGGAAAACCTTGTCACAAACATCTGACCATTTGATTATGTTCTGTGGATTATATAGGTAATATTTTCAGTGTGTTGCTTTGGTGAAACCTTTTCTTTAGTATAGTTTCTGTTAAGTGCCTTCGGGCAGTCACTTTGTTTAAACCTTTTGCAACATCTACATACAATGTATTCTATATTTCCAGCTTCTTTTTATATTCTATCAGACTACCACCATACTTAAAACCTTTACCACTTTCTTTACATATAACTATGCTTTCATTTGTATGGATTTTCATACATGTTTTCAGAGTGATACTTTGTTTAAACCCTTTACCACACTTTCTTTATGTAAAAATGGTCTTTCATTTGCATGGATTCTTCTATGTGTCTTTAAATGGCTACTTGTATGAAACCCTTTAGCACACTCCTTACAAACATATGGTCTTTCATTTGTATGGATTCTTCTATGTACCTTTAAATCGTCATTCCTATTAAACCCTTTACCACACTCCTTACATACAAACGGTCTTTTATTTGTATGGATTCTTGTATGCATCTTTAAATTGTCACTTCTATTAAACCCTTTACCACACTCTTTACATAGAAATGGTCTGTTATTTGTGTCTTTTTCCAAATCACTACTTGTGGGAGAACCTTTACCAATCTCTGTGTGTCCAATTGACTTTTTCCTTCTGAATGTTATACGGCGATTTTCAACATTACTATGGTTGTTGTTTGGGTTTACTGAAGTTTTACACAACATATTGTCTTTATCATTAATGTCTGAATATGAACGACCTATCCTTTCTACAGTATATCCATACAATGTGACTTTAATTATTTGAGATGGAAACGGTTCAATGATCAGACTTTCTGCAATAACAGCCCTATGTACACTCGTGTCCTCATATTCTAAGGACTTGGATTGTTTGTTTGTTTGTTTGTTTGTTTGTTTGTTGGTTGATTATCATCACTTTCTTCTTTCTCTATTATTATGGAGTTCATCACATCATCACCTGTACTTGTATTTTGTGCAAGACAAACAGAATTGCCAGGAGAGCCATGATTGTTTGTTCCACATTCACTTGCTCAGTCTGGTACAGTTTCAGAATGGTCTTCTGTTCTTAATAGTTGGTGATTATCAGCTGAGTAGAAGTCGGTTCCAAGCTCTTGACCTGCCATCACCTTCTCTGAGTCTTGTTGATACTGATCATCTATGGTTTGTGATTTCACACATCTATACTGTCCAGTTGTCATCTCCTCTGTGTCTTGTTGATACTGGTCATCTGTGGTTTCTGTTGTCACACATTTATCCTGTCCGGTTATCACTTCCTCTGAGTTTTGAAGATACTGGCCATCTGTGGTTTCTGATTTCATATATCTATTGGTAAAACACGGGTAGAAATGTTAAAGAAATAACCTTGTACCTTAGAAAAGAGTAAATATCGATTTCATACAGCCTTCTGTGATTGGCTTAGACCATGTCATATGGTACAATATATGAACTATTGACCCACAGAGACCTTAATTTACATATTCAATGGCCACTGTTATACTTCTAATTTTGTGTAAATTATATATGGTGTATGTGAGTCCTATTGGACAAATGAAGGCTTTGATTGTACATTTGAGAGCACTTGGGTGACTAACTGAGTTATATTGTGTATACTATATACCACAATATTACAACACATACTTATTTCTGTGTAACGACAGACATGAGTCAATAACCACATTGCAACTTAAGCTCATTTGTGGCTCATACTAAGGGCTAACATTGTGAACACAGTATTTTTTGGTGAGTAATGTTGAAGTGACATACATTGGCGCTAACATCATTCTGCAACATTTATAATTACATGTGCTACATTTACATGACATGAATGTATGGTAACGTCTGAAAAGCTAAACATTTCTCCCCTTCTATTGTGGTTTAATTGTTGTCGCTGACACTATTTTGTAAATGTCTCTCACACATGCAGGGTTAGCTGTGGCTGTGTATGGGGGTTAGTTACTCTGATGACAAAAACAATGGTTAGCCAAAAATGAAAGTCACAAGTCCACGGTGGGTGGGTTTGGGAGGGGGGGGTTCAGAAGTTGAAGTAAGATTTTAGAATTGAAATGTCTGTATTTGGTGACCCTTTTAATTCATCATATGCTAAAATCATGAAATATTTGAGTTGATGTGTGGACTTTCTGTTAGCAAAGGCACAATATTGATGCCTTCACATGTATATTTGTGTGTTACTAGATTTTAGAATAAGACTGTTGTCCACAGAACTTTCTGTATTATAACCCTAATCTCTAAATCTTTAATCTCTCTAAACTCAATCTTTTCACACTGATTTTTTTCAATCACAGTTTTTGATTCATTTTATCAAAAGATATATGAGGCTGTAATATGCTTTTTTGACAACGCTGAAGAATTCTAGTTGAAAGTCAACATCATGTTTGGCATGTAATTCATGCATAACTGTACACAGATATCAATATGTATATCATCAGTTTTGGTCGGTTCACACTTCGTCTTTGTAAATAGTTGAGTATTAATGGAGTATATAACGGTGACCTCTGAGATAACTCCTAAGCAGTGAATAATTGTGACACATTCGCTAGTTTGTGGCTCGTTGACGAACGCCGTGATTCCAAATTTTGAGTCGGCAGTTTGGCTAAAGTAGCACAAGTCTGAGTCGCCAGTCAATAAATAAATTTGATATTCGACCATCTCATCTGGCAATCAGCGGCACAAACACTGCTCATGCATATTCAGTTGAAAGAAAATTAAAATAAAATCATTCTGTGAGAAAGCATTGTAGGTGATGCATAATTACCATATGTAGAAACCAAGTGTGAAATTGACAAGGAATGGATAGTTCAGATTATGGTGCGAGTTGAAGCCTGACTGAATGTCATGACAGAAATTGAATATCACGGTAAATTTTTCTCCTCTACAGACAGAATGTGGAACCGATCTTTGTCCATGTACTTTTAATTTTAAATACAACAGAGTCATTGCATCAAATATCAATTTGTGTTGTTTGACTTGGTATACATGTATGTTATAAGTAAGTGGAACTACATTGAAGATTACTGCATATCTCTTATTAGTATGATCAGAGAATAAGACACATTGTACTAAGCAGCCATTACTGTATGTCTGTTTGATCATTTACTATCATAAATTTTGTGATGTCAACGACAGTAATGGTGTAGAACAAGACAGAAAACATTGTAGCATATTATTCCCATGATTTATATCTAATTTAGACAAATGACCATACAAAATGTATCAGTTAAGAAGTACATGTAACGTCAAGTTTATGATTACAGCATCTATCTGTAATCTTTTTTTGGTATATGTACTATAATGTAGCATATTTACTGACTGGTGATACGGAATACATGCAAAATACATCCATGTTGTATATATGAGCCGTGCTGAGTGTTGTGCCGAGTGACTGACCATATGACTGACGCCCTCAACGATGAGGAATGAAATACAAAAAAAAACCACAACGAGGTCAGAACGAACGAGCAGCTAAGGGGAGAACCATTTGATTTCTGGGGGGGGGGGGGTATGGAGGATTTTGAGAAAAAAAAATTGTTTCCAGGTGAACCAGAAAAAAAATTTGATCCTGTAATGGCTTTAGAAAAACAATTTGTCATAACAGACAGAAGTGAAAAAAAAATTGTCACAATGCACCAGAAATGAGCAAATTTGGAACAAACCTTATTCTCATGTATTCTTTGGCGGCGCAAATGTTTTTAATACAAGTATAAATTCCTGTTTTTTTCCAGCACTTATCATTAAAGCATGCACTATATAGCTCTGCTTTGAACCCAAGTGCACACAAAGTTTTCCTTTCCTTTTCTAACCCAAGAAAACATATTTCAGGATTTTTGTTGTAATATCTCAATGACGCAAGTCAATATCTAAAGGGGACTATTTGGATTCTGTAAATTAAGACAATTTAAACAACAAGACAGGAGTCAATAAACTAGTGCCACATTACACATGCAAGATAGTTTCTTCTGGTTCCTGGTACTACTATGATGGCTTAAAGGAAAGTAATTCACAGGGGTCAGGAGTATAGCACTCCCCAGATCAGTCAGCTCCTCAGGGATATTTTACCAGTCATCTTTTGTACATACGAATTTAAGTATCAGAAGTATGGTTGGTAGACAGACGTCTTTCATACTAACTGCTAATTTTTCTACTTGCACAGAACAAGTTATTTGGAGGTAATAATAATAATAATAATAATAATAATAATAATAATAATAATAATAATGTACACACGTACAGTTGTGAACCATTGTGACGTGGTATAGGTATGAACAACGCATTACAAACTTAATGACTTATTAAAAAAATAAATTGCACTGCTACTCCATTTGAGAGAAAAAAATTGATGCAGGACTGACAGTAGAAGAAAAAAATTGCTGTCACTCTGACTGAAAATACGTACCTTCCTCCATACCCCCCCCCAGAATCAATTGGTTCTCCCCTAATACAATAGACGTATGTCTTTAGACGTCCCTCGTGGTCTTGACTTAGCGGCCAGCTACGAGTTGGGGCTCATAGCCGTATCCTCTACATCTGGACGAAGACATTATCTGGATTGTACCTACCTGCATACTAACAGCAATTACTTTCAGGTAAGAATGCTTTCGTTGTTACTAAGGAAAATACAAAACTGAAGTGATGTCAGCGTCCGAGCCGGCGTGAACTTTTCTCCTGTATAGTAGTCGAACTACTCCCATACAATGCATAGACGTGACTATGACAGGCGAAAGTTTGTTTGACTTATAGCGAGTTTTGAAGATGGGTTGGCTAGTTTCAAGTGCACTGTTTGAATTTGTGCTTGGGTATAAAACTCCTACTGGTTGTTGCAAAGTGTTTCACAGAAAAATGCTGTTATTTTGGTAGCATGGTTGCGAGACCACCGAATACTACCGGAATTTCGCGCTAAAAATTACAATTAGTGTTATAGCCCAATGAATTTTTACTAAATTTTGATAAACTCCCCACTTGTTTCGAACCAAAAGTCCCCGCCCAAACTAGTAGGTTTTGAAAAGAAATTCACGGACTTCATTGAGCAGTTGCCCATCTTTTAAATTTGCCGCCCATGTGGTGTGAACTAAAGGCCATGGCGATCTTTGCTACCTTTTGATAGTGCTCCGAGCTGCTACCTACTCCAACTCACCCAATTCACCCTTTCACTTGTTTAATTAAATTTGAAATTTTATTTGTGGTATTTTCTACAGTTACAGCAAAATTCATTGTAATTTTGACTGTGCTGAAGCAAATTCAGAAGCTTTCCTTTGTTCAGTACAAAACATTCTTTGAATAAATTAGCACAGAGTGAATAAATTAAATACTCGTTTCCCAGTTGATGCAGCTTTCAATAGCATTTTTGCTCATTCGCTTGCCCAAAATTCATTATTATCCCCAAGTTTACCTATTACAATTATTTGCCTGAGTTTACTTACATTTTGAAACCAAATACTGGTAAATTACTAAATAAAAATATTTTCCCTTCTCAAAAATTAGTAAATTTATTCAATTCTAGAAAATAGTATACCAGGTGGTCACATTTTACTTTGACTCATTATTTTGTATTTTGGGGGAATTTGGCATCCTACTGCTGCCACTTCGCATAGGGAGAGTGTGAAGGAAGGTTAGGATGGGTACAATAATATCAGGCCATGTCAATCAAGTCACTGCTGACAACCATGTACTGAATTAATTGTCAGGTGTGATGTGAGGAGAGAAGTCAAAGTGGGTCTCACAGGAGTAGAACAGGAACAGTTGGGTAAGATATATTGTAATGCTGTTGTTGAGATGTTGATCTCATTCCCGACAATATATTGGGAGTGTGGCCATCTAGTTTTTGAGTGTTAAAGTTCTTGCTGTTGTGTAAACTCAGTCAGTGAGATCCAAACACTGGTATTGAGATCTAACACATTCTATACAGTGCTAGTAGTTGGGAAATATCCAATACCATTCAAAATGTCAACATGGTGGCAGCGGTGGGATTAAGTCCTTTAAACTAATGATTCTGGGACTAGTGTCAGTACGTAAACCATGTTTTTGAAATATTACAGGGTGAAGGTCAAAAGTAATAGAAGGGATGGGGGAAGGGTCATATTTTACATAACAACCTGGGCCCGACCCCCCCCCCCCCCATTTACTGATGGCGCCCTTAACCATGTATATCAGTGGGGTTTTAGGGTTGTCGTTGGCTGAGCGATTAGCTCATACGCCTCTTACCTCTGTCGTCTGGGTTCGAACCCACCAGGTGACGACTGTGATTAAATTTACCATGCTGTTTAAAGTAAGGAGAGTGTTGTTCAGTTTGAATTGTCTGACCCAAATCACTCCAAACTGCATATTATTCTTCATCAAGAAATAAAGGATTTAGGAATGTAAAAGTTGTTGAGTATCAAGCAGTGATAATTGTATCTGTCAATAATTTATATATATATATTCTATATAATATATATATATATTCTATATAAGAATTTGTCATTGATTACTTAATATTCCACTTTTAATGTTAATCCTTCAATTTTTTGTCCTTTCAGGTAAAAGGACATGGATGCACTTGTCAATGAAAATCAATCAAGAAATTTCAGTAACCTGTAAGCTAATGAAGTTTGAGACAACCAAGATAAGGGCGGCCCTTTTTATTTTTCTGTTTCTCATCTCCCGACCGACCCTAATTTGCAGCTCCGACATCAGAAAAAAAAAAGTTTTTTTATTTCCGACCGATCCCTGAGCACAGCAAAATTGTAAGGTTCCCCATGGCGTCTTAGGCCAGTTCTGCAGAGGCCACGACCTTGCGACATTGGCCCCCTAAAATTACAAATGAAGCAATAATTTTCCCACCTTGCGTCGCTTTGGCGCATTCATTTTACGGCAGACATCAAAATTATCTAAGTCCACGGCCGGACCAGGCCAGGCTCTGACTCGACGTGAATCCCACAAGAAGTATACTGACTGCGTAAGGGAAAGTTTTGTTGACATCATATAAGATACAGTGACAACGCGCAGTTCTATTGTTAACATAAAAATGCCACAAAAAGATCAACTTTGATAAACTTAATCTACAAATTAAAACATTAGAGGGATTAGATGAAACGTCGAAATGGACGTCTCTCGTCACATGTTTTGTCTACTGTCACTGTCGTGACCTCTGACCTAATCACTGACGTGTGCGAAACACTGAACTTGCTATCGGAACATCTATCTGCCATGCCACAGCTCAGAAGCCTTCGTGAACCAAATTTATGGGACAGGTTGTGATTTTCATTTGTTGATGGGTTAAATTAAATGAGTACATGTGTATTTTGATTCCGAAAAAGCTGTGTTAGGGGATCGTGTTGCATGATGTTGACAGTGCTAGTGACACATGTGAATGTTGGGCACTGAATCAATGCGTAATCACTGGCATGGCCACTATAGACGGCCGATGTATGTGCGCCCGGTCAGACATGAAGAACGAACTTGTTGTGCAAATCAGAAAAAAATTAATGTAATATTTACAGAGCAGCCCAACTTTGACTTTGTTGATAGTTGTAGTTAAAGATTCAAGTTCTGAGTTTCAAGGACACCTAATGTCAGCTTTCCGTATCATTGCAAGTTTACGGTACGTAACTATGCTGTCATTTGATATAGCAGGACCAAATCATGATACACAGCCAGTAACGGTTAATTAATAACAAATAAATTATTTTAAAGTTTGTTTGACTATTATTTGTAAGTTTTTCGTTCACATTTGTTACTTTTTAAAGTCAGGGATTTTTTTTCTTCAAAATGTCATGAATTTGAAGAGGGAATGATAAACACAGCAGTGTACTAACAATTTTAAAAATGAAACAAGTGGTTACAAGTTTAGGATTTCTCAAAGTTTTTATTCAATCATATGTTCACTGTGACTTATTTTGAAGTTGTTCATTGTCCTTGTCTGAAAAAAAGGAATTATAAATTTTAGCACTGCTATTCATTGATATTTAGATTAAAAATTGTGACTACCTGGCTGTCCAATCTTTCTAAACAATATATCATTCATATATATATATATATATATATATATATATATATATATATATATATATATATATATATATATATATATATATATATATAACTTAAAATTACATAATCTTAATTGCCTTCTTTTTCTAAGGTGTAATGTGTAGTACACAATTTTCAAAAAATAGCTTACTGGGAACTTATTATGAATGGAATTTTTTTATGTAGTTAGGTAATGGTCTATACGTAATGGAATATCTCAGACCACAGTATCTCTATAGTGGTCTGAGATAATTTATATGAATATTTCATAGACAATAATAATTGACCCCACTCCCTGTCAAATGACACCACTTTTTGGAACCAAGGGGCCTGTGTCCCCACTTGTTGGAAACCTTGGCAGAACACCGCCGTCTAACCCCCCCCCCCCCCTCTCACCCACAAGTTCACACTGAAGAAAAATGTTTCATAGAAGTAATGGTTTATATAAATGAAAATTCATCTAGCACACTGATGACAATCACGTAAGTGTTTCAAAAAGTTTCATACTAAAGTTCAAATTGGATAACTTGAAAACATTGTTAGCGATGGCAATGCCACTTTGATTAATAGGACGAATGTATTAGTACTCCTGATAAAATCACACAATAGTTCATGGCTACAGATATACACCCATCAGGATGATAAGTATTTAATCATCTTCTTACAAAGTTGTTCTACAGACTTGTCAACCTTGCTAAAATGAAGGCAAGAGACTTGTAACAAGGAATTCAATAAAGAGAAGAGAAATGAAGTTGTATAGAGACTAACAGGACAGATAGGACAGAGAATAGAACTGAAAAAATACATTTTTTTTTCTTGCCCCCCTTTTTTTTATTTCGCCCGCCCGACCCGCCTGACTATTCCATTGGAGATGAGAAACAAAAAAAAAAAAAACCTCACCCTAAGTTCATCTAATTGTTATATTTGGATTTCTCAACCATTAAAGCTTTGCCGTTGTCTGATTGCACATACACAAAATTGATTTAAGCTCACTAGATGGTAGAATTATCTGATGATAATGTTTATCAACTGGAGTTATTCCTGTTCAAGTCAGATACTAGTAACTTTCAAGTTTAAATATGGAAGCTGACAGCTCTTAAGTTGTACAGTATTTTTCAAATTCTCTTACAATAATTTGCTATAAAAGCACACAGTGGAACACAGGTAAATATGTCCATACAAATCTATGAAAAGTAAAAACCAATAGACAGTGTTTAAATTTCATATATGGATATTGTTGATATGTATATATTATTCAGGTCGGTTTGCATGTTGCAATACTTGGATGGCTGCATGCAATAAAAGAATCAAAGAAATTTCCACAACATGTGGTAGATTCACCCATCCTCTGTGCTTTGCATTTTGACCGATAGCGTTTACCTTTCCTTGCAAAATCGAATTCATTGAGAATAAATGAACATGCAATTGGCTAGAAAGGCACAGTGAAATGAATATGAATTTCACCAGTCATGTATCATATTATTTTGAGTGTGTCAGATGAAAGTTAATGGCATGAACATAGATACAGATATACATTGGATGTAGGGTATTATTGGGACAATACTTTGATAGTTGACATAGAAGACATATCGGAATAAGAAGACATATGACCAACTCTTTCACACTGAATCATGCACAGCACTTGCAAAACCTTCCACAACTTCACTAGTCCGGTCAAACCCTCAGTTTCTATGGCACAGCCTGAATGACAACATATTATTTAATGCATCAGATATTGATCAGATTGGGTAAATCTTTTTTGATGCAAGTGTACAGGAGAACCAAACATCACGAAGTCCAGTAAGAAATTGTAATACATTCTGTTTTATTAATAAGTTCTGGCAGACCAATAGTTTATATAAACACATCACCCTCTGGTTTGTATTGTTGGTTGGTTGATGAGTTGTTTATTTCGTTTATTAGTTGAATTTGTCATCATTTGGTTGGTTAGTTTGTCTGTTATTTGGTTGGTGGTTGGCTGGTTGATATTTTTTTTATCTTGATTGGTTTGTTGTCTGCGTTAGTTGGTTGTCTGTTGTTTAAGTCATTTATTTTCTTATTTATAGTTGTTTGGTAAGTTGGTTGGTCCTTTGAGTTTGTTGGCTGGTTTGTTGGTTAGTCGGTTAGTTGGTTTGCTTGTCAAGTTCATTTATTTGTTGGTTGGTTTTGTGGGTCACCAATATTGTACATCAATGATGCATGGAATGAGATTAGAAGGTACTGTGACTATGTACACCATGGGTTGGTCAAAACTCACCGATAACACACAATGTACAATTGCATTTTCTCTTTTGGCCTCTGTGATGTGTGTTTTTTTTGTTCACATCTACCATCTTCAATGAAAAAAAATGTTTATTCAAACTGATCGAAATCTAATGCCTTTGATATCCAGATATGTTGTCAATCAGGCCAGGCCATACAAATTGAATGGGTAACGATACTGGTGAAGTTATAGAAGAGTTAAATGAGCTGATGTGCCCGATTCAGTGTGAAAGAGTTTGTCACATTGCCATATCTTTCTAATATGTCATCAATGCCAACTGTCACAGTATTGAAACAATAATGTCATATTTCCTATATATATCTGTCCCAATAATGATGGCATGAATTGTCATCTGACACATCCAAGATAGCAGGCTCCATGATCGGTGAAATTCATATTTATTTCATTGTATCTTTTAATGCCAATTTCATGTTTATTTTTTGACAATGCAATTAGATTTTACATCGAAAAGTGAAAAGTATTGGTCACAATGCAAAGGATGGAGTATGGATATATCTGCAACATTTTGTAGCGATTTCCTTGTTTCATTTAGCAATGCAGTCATCCACGTGTTGCTCCATGTGAAGTGAAACAAGTATTTCATTAACTGTTTCCCATTGTCCAGCCACAGTTAATGATCAATCTCAAAGTATTAATCATAATTTGCATACTGCTCTGCAGACTATTGTTTTTTTTATTCACCAATCACTGTGACATTCTTTGTTCATGAGTTGCAAAATACTGTCTGCAAGGTGAGTTGATTTCACTCTCTGTCCAGCTTTCATTCACAAGATCTCTATTATGTTCATCAGTTATGAACTAACGTCCAAGACAATGATAATCTGGAGATAATCAATGTATTGTTTTAGCATGACCATGAATGACATGGCTTACCTGTAAGTCTCTCTCTTTCTACTCAGATAACTCAAAAAAATCAGAATGTGCAATAGACACCTGCCAGAATTCAAATATGCTGCAAACTATATGAAAAGCTATTTAGAGCTGATCTTTCTTAGTTTCAAAACCTGTGCTAATCTTTGTCTAGTATTTCGTGATCAACACACATTATTTCTATTAGAAACATCTGTTATGCTCTCTACCACAGTTGATTTTGATTATTGTCAGATAGTAAATAAAATAAAATAAGCTGTCAATGACCAACCAGACATCAATATAAAAATGCATACATGAGGTTGCCATTACCTTTTTGTCATGCATCCCCAATGGCACACAGCTGCCAAAATTGGTGTCTACTGCCCTTCTGCTCATGAAATGTCCTGAACACATTATTTTTGTATTCACTGATATATAGATGTTAATGATTGTTGAATTGTAGGCATCAGCATCCCACTGACCCAGAGGCACCTCAATTGTGAACTACATGTATGCCCAATATTAGCTACAGTTGCTGCAGAAATACAATCATAGACTTGGATCCATCACCAAGAACACGTCACAGACCACAGCAGAGTAAATATTTTACAGGAAGGAGTCGAGACTACAGTGCACCATTATATCAAGAACACTTGTCGCAATCCACCACAAGATGTAAAAATTGTGCAGAAAGAGGAAGAAGTTAAGACTACCAGTTACATCACCAAGAACACTCTTTGCAATCCAATCCACCACAGTATTAATGTTGTACAGGAAGAGGAAGAAGTCTACAGTTACTATCAGGGTTGGTCAGCTTGTCATGGTAAGAATTAATAGTCTGTAACATCTCCAAGTCATTTGGAAGAACTATGCAGCATTTGCACCAACAACGACATGTATTAAATGAGTTACCTATAGCATAGAGGTGGTCTTTATGAGAAACAGAAGTTGTAAAATGAACAAGACTATTGCTCACATTATCAACTGTCATGTGAAGCATGTATTTATTATTTGTCAACAAATCCATAACCCATTCACGATTGTTTTGTCAAATATCAAATACAATATCAACAATAATTAGTAAACAATTCAGCCATTGAAAGGAATAGTTAAACTGTTTCCATTGACATGCAGAGTGTATTTGACAAAAAGAAGAATGAAAACTGATTACAGCTCCTGGGTTTGAATATTTGAGATCTCTTTTAAAAGCCATACTAGCTAGAAGATTTGACGGGTTACCTGGTATATGATGCTATGGGAAACATGGGTGTTGAGGAATTATTGATTGTAAATTCTGAGAAATTTTATAAATTTTGAAGATTACTGTATCCTTAAACAATAACAATCTGTCTCTAGATTATTCTTGGGGTTATTTAGCAAAGCCCTAATCCCCTCCTATGGCCACTGTCTTTTACATTGAATTGACCTGAAGACGAGGGACCTGCGTACACTCATAAAGTTATGTAGTGCATACATGTGTCTGTGTTTGTGAATAACTTAAAGCTTGAAATCACTGGACCTACTGCTAAAGTTGATGCATTTGTTTAGGTGTTACTAGGGTGTCAACTTTAGGGAACTTGTTAAAGACAAAGTGACTGTACCATAGATGGTGATAAGGTAACAGAACAACTTAAAGTTAACCCTAGACACAACTTAGTTGGAATGTCTGGTACTACGAGACTGATAATCCATTTGGTATAATAAAGATGAAGACCTGTTCAGTGGAGGATGAGTGCAAATTTAGTGGAAAATGTGAAATTGCACCCTAAAATGGCTGACGAGATTTGTGTATTTATTGGGGTGTCCAACAAGACTTAAAGTGCACATTAAATATATATATATATATTACAAAATGGGGACAATGGAAACATATCCACCACACTCCTAGCAATATGTTAACTAATTGATGTTGGAGTCAAAAGAAGCGAGATTAATAGGAACTTGCAAACCCGCCATGTTGAATGTTGCATCATGGGGAATGGGATAATAAATGCTAAATAAATTAGTATTGTAAACAATACTGTTACATTGTTTGTAACCACAAATAATCAATTCATAGTCACCCTGACCTTTATGGAAGGTTTATTTTATTGGTAGCTCCAGATTAGGTATTACGATAACCACACATAATCCCACAGGCCTTTGCATCTGAGCATGCTCATTCCGGATTGCAAGTGCGCTGTTTAGTATTATTCTAAGGTATGTAAACCCCAGCAACAATAATAATGATATAGCACATGCAACTTTAAACTCTGCTATTATATCAACTGACATATAAAATTAATTTCAGGCCAGCAATTGTGATACAATGTTACAGTGTACTTAATTAGTGCCATCTTATGTTCTAAAACTAAAACTAGCCTTCTCACTTGTTTGATTATGGAGAATACTAGTCTTGCTGCTAGACGTTCAGGCTTTCTTTCGATACTATAAGCGAACTAAGTTTGCAGTGAGGGCTTGCCCGAACAGTTCCATCCTCGATAGCGATGTTCGGTCGAGTGTCGTATTGTATTGGAAGAACATCCAAGGTCTAGCAGATAGACAAGGAGAATATTTGCTGACAATTTGCACACAAAATTTGAATTAGAATTACTAGTCATAATTATCGAGAATTTGAAATTCATTCTTATCATACCATTACAATTGAAGAATACCTAACCCATACGAATCTTCAGTGTATTTATTTGGTAGACTGTGTTGCTCAGTCTCTTTGCGTATGCTTTGGTCACCTCTAGTCTAGGCACCTAACCCTAACCCTTCACCATTAACCAAACTAGCAAATTAACCACAATGTTAATCATATCTGTAAAGACTAACACAAACAATCTTTGAGTGATTGTTAAGCTTACGCAAAGAGAAAACTCAACTTGTTCTTCCATTTTTGATATAATGATGATTTTTGGGATATAATTAATGCTAGTTAGTATACGTTATGTATCATGTTATTTTTAATTGTACCTAAAGATTTGATATAGATTAGAATCCATATGGGTACCAAAATTGTTATATCACCTCCATGCATCTTTTATTGGGGACAGTTATACATTGAGTAGGGGAACAGCTATACTTGACTTTTCTGAGAAAATACTTTCATGAGGCGAGGGTCACTGACTATACAACTACATGTATATATTTATAAGGAGATGACTACATTTTACTTTGATTGGGGAACAGTTACACTTTACTTTGAATGGGAACAGTTACACTTTACTTTGATTAAGAAACAGTTATACTTTACTTTGATAGGGAAACATTTACATTTCGATTGGGAAACTGTTACACCTAACTTTGGTTGAGGAACAGGTACACGTTTATTTTAATTAAGGAACAGTTACACTTTACTTTGGTTTGAGAACATTTCCACCTTCTTTGAGGAACATTTCCACTTTACTTTGATTGAGGAAGAGGTACAATTTTACTTTGAATGGGAACAGTTACACTTTGGGGAACAGTTACACTTTACTTTGATTGGGGAACAGTTACACTTTACTTTGATAGGGAAACATTCGATTGGGAAACAGTTACACTTTACTTTGATTAGGGAACAGTTACACTTTACTTTACTTTGATTGGGGAACAGTGATACTTTACTTTTATTGAGGAACAGTTTTACACTTTACTTTCATTGGGAATAGAAACACTTTACTTTGATTGAGGAACAGCTACACTTTACTTTGATTGAGGAACAGCTACACTTTACTTTGATTGAGGAACAGTTACACTTTGATTGGGCAACAGCTACAGTTTACTTTAATTGAAGAACAGTTACACTTTACTTTGAGTAAGGAACAGTTACACTTTACTTTGATTGAGGAACAGCTACACTTTAGTTTGATTGAGGAACAGTTACACTTTACTTAGATTGAGAAACAGTTACACTTTACTTTGAATGGGAACAGTTACACTTTACTTTGAATGGGAACAGTTACACTTTACTTTGAGTGAGGAACAGTTACACTTTACTTTGATTAAGGAACAGTTATACTTTACTTTGATTGGGGAAACAGTTACACTTTACTTTAATTAAGGAACAGTTACAATTTACTATGATCGAGGAACTGTTATACTTTACTTTGATATGGAAACATTTACATTTCGATTGGGAAACTGTAACACCTTACTTTGGTTGAGGAACAGGTACGCGTTTACTTTTATTAAGGAACAGTTACACTTTACTTTGGGTTGGGAACATTTCCACCTTCTTTGAGGAACAATTCCACTTTACTTTGATTGAGGAAGAGGTACAATTTTACTTTGAATGGGAACAGTTACACTTTGGGGAACAGTTACACTTTATTTTGATAAGGAAACATTTACACTTCGATTGGGAAACTGCTACACCTTACTTTGGTTGAGGAACAGGTACACGTTCACTTTGATTAAGGAACAGTTACACTTTACTTTGATTTTGGAAGAGATACACTTTACTTTGAAAGGGAAATATTTACACTTCGATTGGGAAACAGTTACAATTTACTTTGATTGGGGAACAGTTACACCTTACTTTGGGTGAGGAACAGGTACACGTTCACTTTGATTAAGGAACAGTTACACTTTACTTTGGTTTGGGAACATGTGCACTTTCTTTGAGGAACATTTCCACTTTACTTCGATCGAGGAAGGGTTACACTTTTACTTTGAATGGGAACAGTTACACTTTGGGAAACAGTTACACTTTACTTTGATTGGGGAACAGTTACACTTTACTTTGATCGAGAAACCGTTACACCTTACTGTGGTTGAGGAACAGGTACACGTTTACTTTAATTAAGGAACAGTTACACTTTACTTTGGTTTGGGAACATTTACACCTTCTTTGAGGGACATTTCCACTTTACTTTGATTGAGGAAGAGGTACAATTTTACTTTGAATGGGAACAGATACACTTTGGGGGACAGTTACACTTTATTTTGGTAGGGGAACAGGTACACTTCGATTGGGAAACAGTTACACTTTACTTTGTTTAGGGAACAGTTACACTTTAATTAAGGAACAGTTATACTTTACTTTGATTGAGGAAGAGGTACAATTTTACTTTGAATGGGAACAGTTACACTTGGGGAACAGTTAAACTTTATTTTGATAAGGAAACATTTACACTTCGATTGGGAAACTGTTACACCTTACTTTGGTTGAGGAACAGGTACACGTTCACTTTGATTAAGGAACATTTACACTTTACTTTGGTTTGGGAACATGTCCACTTACTTCGATCGAGGAAGGGTTACACTTTTACTTTGAATGGGAACAGTTACACTTTGGGAAACAGTTACACTTTACTTTGATTGGGGAACAGTAACACTTTACTTTGATCGAGAAACCGTTACACCTTACTGTGGTTGAGGAACAGGTACACTTTTACTTTGATTGGGGAACAGTTACACTTTGATTGGGAAACAGTTACACTTTACTTTGCTTAGGGAACAGTTACACTTTAATTTGATTGAGTAACAATTACACCTTACTTTGGTTGAGGAACAGGTACACTTTACTTTAATTAAGGAACAGTTACACTTTACTTTGATTGGGAAACAGCTACACTTTACTTTGAGGAACAGTTACAATTTACTTTGATTTTGGAATAAATATACTTTATTTTGATTGGGGAATAGATACACTTTACTATAATGAACAGTTACACTTTTACTTTGATTGAGGAACTGTTGCACTTTTACTTTGATTTGGGAATAGATACACTTTACTTTGAAAGGGAAATATTTACACCTCGATTGGGAAACAGTTACAATTTACTTTGATTGGGGAACAGTTACACCTTACTTTGGGTGAGGAACAGGTACACTTTTACTTTAATTAAGAAACAGTTACACTTTATTTTGGTTTGGAAACATTTACACTTTCACTTTGGTTGAGGAACAGTTGCACTGTCTTTACTTTGATTGAAGAACAGTTGCACTTTACTTTGCGTGAAGAACAATTACACTTGACTTTGATTGAGGAATGGATACACTTTACTTTGGGGAACATTTATAATTTACTTTGATTGGGGAATAGTTACTCTTTACTTTGATTGGGGAACAGTTACTCTTTACTTTGATTGGGGAACAGCTACTCTTTACTTTGATTGGGGAACAGTTACACTTTAGTTTGATTACACTTTTACTTTGAATGGGAACAGTTACACTTTACCTTGATTGAGGAACAGTTACATTTTGCTTTGATTTGGGAACAGTTACACTTTACTTTGATTGGGGAATAGTTACACTTTACTTTGATTAAGGAACAGTTACACTTTACTTTGATTAAGGAACAGTTACACTTTATTTTGATTGAGGAACAGTTACATTTCGATTGGGATTCAGTTACACTTCGATTGGGAAACAGTTACACTTTACTTTGATAGAGGAACAGTTACACTTTACTTTGAGGAACAGTTACACTTTGATTGGGGAACAGTTACACTTTACTTTGATTTAGGAACAGTTACTCTTTACTTTGATTGAGGAACAGTTACCCTTTTCTTTGGGGAACAGTTACACTTTACTTTGATTGGGGAACAGTTACACTTTACTTTGATTTAGGAAGAGTTACACTTTTCTTTGATGGGGAATAGTTACTTTACTTTGATTGGTAAACAGTTACACTTTACGTTGATTGGGGAATAGTTGCACTTTCTTTGATTGGGGAACAGTTGCACTTTACTTTGAGGAACATTTACACTTCAATTTTGATTGTGGAACTTTTACACGTTACTTTGAGGAAAGGTTAACCCTTATTTTGATTAGAGATGTTACTTTACTTTTATTTTGCTAGGGGAATAGTCTCACTTTACTCTGACAGGGAATAGTCTGGATGCCAACTTGGTTTCACACTAAACCACATCTTGTCAAAGTCCCTCAATCAGCACAAAATGTTGTTCATCCTATCAGTGAACCCCAGCTGCTATAGTGATGAACAGTGTAAAAGTAGTACACAAAGCTGACAAATCATTACATAACTGCCCCAATAACCACTATCTTTATGTGGGCTGTGTTATTGGTTAGAATTTTGTGATTCATTAAAAATAAAGGTATGATGTTAATGACTGTTTGGGTGGGTGTGTATGAATTTTAAATTACATTAAATTGCAGCTCGTGCATCTCAGGACTTGTAGAGTAACAACTTTGACTATACTGTGAGTGGAGATGTAAATAGTAACGATTCTGTATTGGAACTAGACTAACCAGGGAACAGTTGCAGTTTATTTTGCTTTTGGAAGTTACATTTTACTTTGATTGAGGAACAGTTACTCTGTAATTTGATTGGGGTACAGTTGTACTTTACTTTGATAGGGGGACAGTTTTACTTTAGTTTGATTGGAGAACAGTTACATTTTATTTTGATTGGTGAACACTTATACTCTACTTTGATTGGGAAAAATTATGCTTTATTTTGATGCGGGAAGAGTTACAATTTACTTTGCTCTGAGAACAGTTATACTTTACTTTGATTGCAAGCCTTTACACTCTATTTTCCTGAGGGGAAATCTTGTGCCAAACAAACCAAAGTTGTTTTAGCAGTCTATGGTAACTGAGCAACATTTAAGTAGATTATGTCATATGATGTGAAACATGATCATCTCGCACGTATGGAGATTTTTTCCCAATGTATTTCCTTTTGTAAATATTTGTGCCTGGTTTCCATGGCAACCCAATTTTTTAATAACTTTTATGAAAATGTACACACACACATATATAATATATATATATATATATATATATATATATATATATATATATATATATATATATATATATATATATATATATAACACAGTGATCAGTGTGATGATCGCAACAGCATGAAACAACTGTACTTGTGAATGTTGCTTGATACTGTGTTATTTACACAACTCTACATACATATGTATTGAGCACTGTTTATTCCAGTATAGACATTTTACGTATACCGAGTTTATATGTGTACATTATATACTAGTATACATGTTTGTTAATTATTGATATCATCATGAAAATGTTTCAACTGTTATATTTTTTGAAAGGTGATACAATTTTATAGATCTCAATAAAGCACTATTATACTATTGTCACAGTTTCCATTCGTATTTATTCCCACTAGACAGAGCAAGGAGAGGACTATAGGAATTACTGTTATCAGTCCTATTCCTGATATGCATAATTCACATTCAATCAGTCCTGGCATACATTTTGTGTACTGTAGGTGACATATGCATGTCACTTTATTTCAATAATTTAGATACATTACTCCCTAGGGTCATGTACGTGCATCCGTCCATGCCCACCTCTATCATAATACTCGCAGGCCAATGTCACCAAAACATGGTAAATATCTAATACTATAGCGATCCTGTGCATATGCATGTCACTTCATTTCTTGATTCTTCCAGAAACATCCAAATGGCGACCATTTTTGTCATAAAAATTAACATTTTGCCTAGTAGCATCGGAAGCTTAGTACATATAAAGACTATATATTAGTTTCTACACCCATATTCTCTATGAAATGTCGACAAACTGGCAAATAACACTGACCTTGACCTTCAAGGAATTTGGCCATAAATTAAAATTCACATTTTGCCAAGTAACATCAAAATCCTGGCGTTGTATTCATAGCACTTCAAACTACTACATACTGGCTTTATATTCATAGCACTACATACTATTACACACTGGCGTTGTATTCATAGCACTACAAACTACTACATACTGGCTTTATATTCATAGCACTACATACTACTACATACTGGCTTTGTATTCATAGCTCTACATACCACTACATACTGGCTTTGTATTCATAGCACTACATACTACTATAGTCTGGCTTTGTATTCATAGCACTACATACTACTACATACTGGCTTTGTATTCATAGAACTACATTTTACTATATGTTGGCTTTGTATTCATAGCACTACATACTACTGTACATACTACTACATACTGGCTTTGTATTCATGGTATTACATACTACTATATACTGGCTTTGTATTCATAGCACTGCATACTACTACATACTGGCTTTGTATTCATAGTAATACATAATACTACATACTTGTGGAGTCATGAATGGTTAGCATGACCGGCTTGGAATCTACAGGTTGCAGATTCGAGCCCTGTCGCTGCCTGCTGTTTGTTTCTGTATGGCTAAAGTCCACGACTGTACCTCAGTCAACCCAGCTGTATAACTGGGGACCTGGTAGGATGTAGGTTGCAATGTGAAGGCTTTAATCCTATGCGCTTAAAATGGATTGTATGCTCCCCGGGGAGTTGGGGAAGACTAAAGGCTGTTGTGCCGTTCTGATCCGAGCCAGGGGTAAAATTGTAAAGCGCTTTGAGCATGGAGTGGGAAACCAAACATTATTATTATTATTATTATTGCTTTGTATTTATAGAACTACATACTACTACATACTGGCTTTTTATTAATAGTAATGCACACTACTACATACTGGCTTTATATTCATAGCACTACATACTACTACATACTGCAGCTGTCTTTGTATTCATAGCACTACATACTACTACCAGGGCCGTAGCCTGACCAAATTGCCTAGGGGGCAGAACTTTGTCTTGGTGCAATCTTGCATTTACAAGTCAGAAAACTACTAATTTACATAAATTTGCATACAATTTACATAATGTATTTTTAAGCATATGCAATTAAATATGTGTAAGGTCAGAAAAAATGCTGGTCAACGGGTAACCTAACCCATCACATTGGGTAAAGAGGTCGATTTCATTTTTTCACAATGCTTGACAAGGATGAAACAAACCATATATAATGATAGCTAAATATTTCAGGTCGAGTTTAGATAGAACTTATTCAGTCATCTTAATACTATCTCATGCAATTTGACTGCATAGCTACAGTTAGGAAATGTACACAATTTACGGTTAAACAAATGGTGTACTTCCTCTCACCCTCTCTTCTCTTCTCATAAAATGTTAAGCCCCGCCAATTGAAACTCAAGCATTATTTTAGCCACCCCTTCTGTCACACTACTGGGCATCAATCACTCACAAATTTCACAAGTAACGTCAACCAATTATCTTGGCGTGTGTTTAGATCAAAATATGCTTTGGACATCACACATTGAAAAAGTTAGGAAAGCAATTTCTCCAATTATTGGCCTAATTTCCAAAATTTGCTATTACGTACTTAAATCTACTCTTCTTCTGCTGTATAACTCTATGATCTTGCCCCATATCTCATATTGTATAGAGATATGGGGCAATACATACAATACATTTCTCAAGCCTATCTTAAACCTTCAAAAGAAAGTTATTCGCTTTATAACTTTTTCAAATATTGATGCTCCCTCCTCCCCTCTTTTTCAGCAACTAGGAATTCTAAATGTCCACCAACAATGCAAATTTAATACTTCTTTATTTATTTTTGATTTGAGGGCCGGTCACTTCCCGCAAACAGTTAACGACTATTTCAACACACCACCAAATACGTATCACACTCGGAATACAACGAGAGATAACTTTTACATTCCAAAAGTAAATCTTACTTTGACGCAACACAATTTTCAGTATGCAGCTGCAAAACATTGGAACTCCTTGCCTGAAGAATTGAAAAAAATACAATCCAGGACTACTTTTAAATCTCAGTTAAAACAGTATTTGTTACAAACTTAATTCAGCTTTTTCTACCTTACATTGCATTTAATGCCAGTTGTTATATTTTTTTTATGAGAACGCGTTTTGTTTTGTTTGTTTTTTGTTTGTTTTTGTTTTAATTTCAAATTTGTTTTTGTTTTTGCTTTGATTATTTTGTTTAATCAATTGTAGTATGGGCCACAAACTTGACTAGTTTGTTTCAAACTATTTTTGTGGTCCAGCCATAAACTCTGTATTCATCCATCAGTTTATGTGTAATATTTATTCCACTGTCTTTTTTTACTTTCTCTCTTGTTATGTTGATATGATTTTGAGTTTGTGGCAAATAAAATACTATAAACAGTGGAGATATAAAAGCATATGTTTTCCTTGGCCTCGAACTCGACTAGTTTGAACAAACTATTTTTGTGGTCCACCCAGAAGTTCAAGTTATTCTGTTTTATATACTTTTTTCTCATTGGCAATGTGATTACTTGATTATTTCATTTTCCTCACTTGATATGTAAAAACATTTCGACCTCTGGCAAATAAATAATATATATATGGTACAATGATGCATTGGGCGGAGACAACTCCAAAGGTGAAAATAAGACAGTGTAGGAGGTTATTTAGAAGCATAAAATATCAAACCATAGACATAATAAAATACCAGAATTGAAACAATTATGCTATGCACTACATACATTATTTGGAAGTGTATTTTGTTGTGGCAAAGCTGAAAGATATTATGTGGATGTGCACATGGTAAATTACTTCTCCTGTAGTTTAATTTGGTTCCATTTGTGTGTGTGTGTGTGTGTGTGTGTGTGTGTGTGTGTGTGTAACAAATAGGCAAATTTGGTTTAGAAATGTATTTTTCTGTCAAATATGTGGAACTTCAAATCTGTCTGTGTATCTAGCTAATATGTGTTTCTTCATCTGTCATTCTGTGTGTCAGTCTCAATCTATCTTTTGCGCAAATCGAATTTACTCAATCAAGGGCATGAGGCAACAATTCTGGTGTCTATAACAATATCGAATGATGTGAATATAGACAACAATGTACCATTAGTACTGCAGCATGTGAAATATATATCTCACCACAAGAGGGCAGCAGGTGGTATCAAGCTTCAAGAGAAAATTCATGGGTCACATGTTCAATTAGTCTTGCTGCTAGACGTTCGGGCTTTCTTTCCATACTATAAGCGAACGAAGTTCGCAGTGAGGGCTTGCCCGAACAGTCTAGCGAATGTCATTTTCAGACCGGACATTCCATTGAGATTAGTGGGTTGGGCCATGTATGCATATATATACTTTAATATATTCAATCTCTGCATGCAGGTGTTGACAAACACATTTATGTCATTACTATGTCTTATCAGTTTATGGTAATTGTGTTTGATGAGTGTGTAGACGTTGTCATTCACACATTTAAGTTAACTGCATTGGTGGTTATTTTTACAAGCCACTCCTTAAGATGACTATACATGAAAAATTAGCTATTGTCCTCTGTTTGTGCTTGTCGCTAATACGGTTCTCTGATTGGCAGTTATTTATATCCTGATGACATTTGCTAGACCTTGGATGTTCCATCCTCGATAGCGATGTTCGGGAGTGTGTCGTATTCTATCGGAAGAACATCCGAGGTCTAGCAGATAGACTAATGTCCGATTTCAAGCTTTGTGATTGATTTATTCGAAGCCACGTCCTACCCTCTGTATTTAAACAATAATGGACGAGGCGACAGCCGAGCCCATTATGGAGTGCAAAGTTCGCTTCAGTCCATTATTGACTGGAAGGGCGTACATTATTGTTATCATTTTATAGTTTTGCCAATTCCAGTGAATTTGTAGACCGAAAAACGCAAAACAACGTATAATATACAAAGCTCTGAACATCGTCTGCCATGTTCAGCCCGGATGCTGAATACTGACATAGCGACATATGAATATATATACACATACACACACATATACACTTCAATGAACTGCTGTGAACACGAATTTGTTTCATGAATGCGTTGTATTTTTAAACAGCAGAAATGACAATCATAAGTAACAACATACATTTCGAAAAAATTGCCTTACGGACATAAGTTTGTATTGTTATGCTCGTTCCGGGGCCGCGATGCCCAATAACGGAGTACATTAATATCAGTAATAATGTACAGCGATGATATCACAAAATTCACTGGAATTGGTAATGCTATTATATAATACAAGTTTAAGCAAGGAATACGTTTGAGCTCGAGCACGCCAAGCAGCGGAGCACGTCAGCTGTCGCGAGTGCACTAAGTGTCGATTTTGCACCATGTCTATCCGTATACTTTCTTTTTCCTTTATTTAATTTTTGGAGTCTTCCATATTAATATAAACTTTTTTTCTGCGATTATTATAATTTTGTAAAAAATGTTTCATTTTTACCTCCCGTAAGGGTACGAGAGGTATTAAAAGGGAAATGTGTCTGTGTGTGTGTCTGTGTCATCATTTTCTAAAAATTGGCTGGCTCAATTGTAATGAAATTTGGGATATACAGTAGACCCTCGCTAACTCGCGGGTGTCTGGGTCCATCAAAAAAACCGTGACTTAGCGAGGTGCTCATTATATATTCATAACCACACATTAACACACGTCACACGTCAGCTTTTCTTCATTCTTCAGTAATGTGCTGATGAAACTAGTACTGTACATGTTTTTATGAGTGCAAGTTCATGGGCGATATTCATAAAAAAAACCAATAAGATACGCACGAAATCAAAGTTTCAATATTCAGTAAATCTTTTCACGAACATGACGGTATGTATTCGAAATTTATTGTGATGGACGTAATATTGTAACAGTCCTGGGTTAACAGTAAATCTCTGAGGAAGATTATCGTACAATTGTGTGACTCTCAAAGCATCAATCGCGGCTAGACTTTCTTTTTTGTTTTTTGCACGGTCGACAAACTAACAGTACAACTTACAAGCTCAGGCCTGGCGGCCATGCTAGGGCCAAGAAATGCTGTTGAATTTCCGGGTTGCGGAAGTGCAGTTTTGACTTTTATATCATCGAATAACGGGATTTGTTTTATATATTCTAAAACAACAACTAATTTTTTATGTTTCTCAGTACAGTAACATTCCTAAATGATGGGGTTGAGTTGAGAAATCACAAGGTTCGGCAACACGTGGCGTGACGCATGAAGTCGGTAGATATTAAACATAGAGACGCAAGTGATGAACGTATTCAGTTATTCGTAGTCCGAAATTTCGTTACATAAATGACGTTTTTCCTCAAAATTTTAAAGAAACAAAACGTTTTTAGGTGACTTCTAAATCAATCAAATAAAATCAAACGATATATTAATGCGAGACAAGCTTTAGTTATTAATTTGTTTTTGTGGACAATGTTCGAATTCGACTGTCGAATCCTGCGACTGGAATCTAACACGATCAATGCACCGTTCACCAGCCAGACGAAAATGTTTGTTGACTCGCCGAGAAGTGCATAAGGAACTTGTGAGGCAGTCCGAATAAATAGAAGGCGATTGCTAACATCAAAGTCAACCGCGACACCTCTTCAGCGAAACACCAACGAGTTTGAAATTGGCAGACGTGCCATTTGTTTAAAAAAAATACACAAAGAGGAGTTCCGAAAACAATAGGAAAACTAAAGAAAAAATGGGATCCAAGGTGACACCCGCGACTTAGCCGAATCCGCGACTTACCGAGGCGCGAGTTAGCAAGGCCCACTGTATAATCATTAGGGTAATAGGTAGATCTGATTAGGTTTTGAGCCAGATCTGTTAATGTTTAATTAGAGAAATTTGCATATTAATGAAATCAACTAATTATGCAATATCTTAAGACTGCATACTTCAATTTCAATATAATTTAGTATATTCGTTAAACATAACAACATACATTTGTCCTATAAAAATCGTTGATGCACCATACAGTGTTAATGAATAATTTGCATAATTATTTATTTTTGGTAATTAGGCTCTATCTTAAGAATACATACTTCAAATTATACATAATTTAGTACATACGTTAACCATAAGAAAACACATATGTCCTATCGAGTTTGTTGATGCACCATACAGTGTTAATGAATAATTTGCATAATTATGATTTTCGGTAATTAGGCTATATCTTAAGAATACATACTTCAATTCCAATATAATTCAGTACACACGTTAACCATAACAATCACATGTGTCCTGTAAAGCTTGTTGGTGTACCTTTCAGTGTTAATGAATAATTTGCATAATTAATGATTCTTGGTAATTAGGCTATATCTTACGACTGCATACCTCAATTTCAATACAATTCAGTACATACATTAACCATAACAAATTGTGTATGTCCTATAAAGTTAGTTGATGTACCTTAGTGTTAATGAATAATTTGCCAAATTAAGGATTTTCGGTAATTAGGCTATATCTTATATTAAGACTGCATATTTCAATTTCAATACAATTTAGTACATACGTTAACCATAACAAAGCGGATATCTCCTATAAAACTTTTGATATAGCTTACAGTTTTAATGAAAAATTTGCATAATTAATGATTTTAGGTAACTAGGTTGTATCTTAAAAATGCAAGCTTCAAATTTCGTATAATATGATACATATATCAACCATAATAATACACACCTGTCCTATGAAGTTTGTTGCTACAACTTTTACCTTTAATGAGTATTTTGAATAATGAACGATATTCAGTAATTAACACTCTTACATACATTAACCTAAGAAAGCACGCTTGTCCAAAAACAAAGCCTGTTACCATTGTTTTTTTATTTAATGAGTTATTTGCATAATTAGTTATTCCCTTACGGGAGGCATTCAGTTTAAATCTGGTTTTAAAAGACCAGAAAGTGTATAAGTACATACATATAATATTTTTAATCATTCCATTTCTGACCTTATACCCAAAATAACAAATATGTGTAGACGGGTATAATGAGTATTAAAATATACTATAAATAAAGAAGTAAGTATGTAAATGTGACTCATAGCTAACTTGGGCCGTTATTACCTGTATGACATCATTATCATTTTCGAGTTTCACCAGAATTGTTGCCTCATGCCCCTGACTCAATATGAATCCGAGTTTGCCTGGCGAGTGCCCACAATACACCACGGTTTACTTCGATCAAACATGGCGGTGCCCATCAGTGGAAACAATACACTGATCGATCTAGATGTTGCGTACGATGTGTGGCATAACAGTAAAGCTATTGGCTACTCAGACGTTCCAAGTAGTGTGTTTGCTTTACACATTTTACAAAATCACAGACAGTATTGTGAGGAATGTTTCCCTACTGTTTGTCAACAACAAGATGGTGACCGCAGTCATGGCTACCACTCCAGACAGAGACAAGTCAAAATGGAGACATCGACAGAGTATGAAACCCTAAGTGATGATATATCACAGTCTACGTCTATTACGATAAAGTAAGTCAGTTTAATTTATGGTCTGCATTTGTTCATTTATTTCACGAAAAATGGCAGACTGATGGCGACTTTTGTGAGTGCAATTGTCACATCGCATCGACGCTGATCATAGACCGTTGCTGGCGTTAGACGCATTTATACCGTATACGTCAACTGTTGAAGTCCCTATTTCAACTTGTCCCAAATTTGGAAAAGCTCAATAATTACTTGAAAGTAAATCAAATGACTACACTGTATTACTACTGTGGTAAATGTTTCACTACATGAGAGACTTTCAAGGACAACGCAGCAAAAAAGCTGTAGTCCATGATGCATGGCTAAGTACACTCCTTGGTAAAGCAGCAAGAATTCAGTGTTGTAGCATTTACATGTATATCAGTCATAGTGTACGTACTACTTTTGTCTGAAATTGTGATGTACTTTGATTTTATCATTAAGTTACCTAGGAATATAATTCTTTTGTCATATAAATTTATGCTAATTTATGCACAAATAAGCTTAAATTGCAATGTGGTTATTGACTCTTGTCTGTCCTTCCACAAAAATAAGTATGCATTGTAATGTCGTGGTATGCAGTTTACATGTATAGTCTCAGTTAGTCATCCAAGTGCTCTTAAATGTATAATCAAAACCTTCAATTGTCCAATAGGACTCCCATACAACATAAATAATTTACTTAAAATTGGAAATATAACAGTGGCCATTGTATATGTAAATTAAGGTCTCTATGGGTCAATAGTTCATATATTGTACCATGTGACAATCACAGAAGGCTGTATGAAAACAATGTATTATTCAAAAGTGATATTTACTCTTTTCTACAAACCAATCTAACATGTCAGTTATTTCTTTAACATTTCTACCAATGTTTTACCAATAGATATATCAAATCAGAAACCATAGATGACCAGTATCAACAAGACTCACAGGAGGTTACAACTGGACAGGACAAACATGTGAAATCAGAAACCATAGATGCCCAGTATCAACAAGACTCACAGGAAGTTACAACTGAACAGGATAGATGTATGAGATCAGAAACCACAGATTACCAGTATCAACAAGACACACAGATGAAAACTGGACAGGACAAACATGCGAAGTCAGAAATCACAGATGACCAGTATCAACAAGACTCAGAGGAGGTGATGACAGGCCAAGAACTTGGAACTGACTTCTACTCAGCTGATAATCACCAACTATTAAGAACAGAAAACCATTCTGAAACTGTACCAGACTGGGCAAATGAATGTGGTACAAACAATCTTGGCTCTCCTGGCAATACTGTTGATACAGGTTTGGCACAAAATACAAGTACATGTGATAATGTGATGAACTCCATAACAATAGAGAAAGAAGAAAGTGATAATAATCAACCAACAAACAAACAATCCCAGTCCTTAGAATATGAGGACAGGAATGAACATAGGGCTGTTATTGCAGAAAGTCTCATCAGTGAACCGTTTACAACTCAAATAATTAAAGTCACATTGCATAGAGATACTGTTGAAAGGATAGATAGTTCATATTCAGACACTAATGAAAAAGACTTGTTGTGTAAAACTCTAGTATACCCAATCAACAAACATACTAATGCTGAAAATCACTGTATGACATTGAGAAGGAATACGTCATTTGGACACACAGAGATTAGTAAAGGTTCTCCTACAAGTAGTGATTTGGAGAAAGACACAACTAAAAGACCATTTGTGTGTAAAGAGTGTGGTAAAGGATTTAGTAAGCGTGACAATTTAAAGGTACATAGAAGAATCCATACAAATGAAAGACCATTTGTATGTAAGGAGTGTGGTAAAGGGTTCCATACTAGTGGCGATTTAAAGGTACATAGAAGAATCCATACAAATGAAAGACCATTTGTATGTAAGGAGTGTGGTAAAGGGTTTAATAGCAGTAGCGATTTAAAGGTACATAGAAGAATCCATACAAATGAAAGACCATATGTATGTAAGGAGTGTGGTAAAGGGTTTAAGCAAAGCAGTGCACTGAAGAAACATAGAAGAATCCATACAAATGAAAGACCATATGTTTGTAAGGAGTGTGGTAAAGGGTTTTATACAAGTAGCCATGTAAAAAGACATGCAAGTATACATACAAATGAAAGATCATATGGTTGTAAGGAGTGTGGTAAAGGGTTTAATACAAGTGGCCATTTAAAGAGACATAGAAGAATCCATAAAAATGAAAGACCATTTGTATGTAAGGAGTGTGGTAAAGGGTTTCATAGCAGTAGCGATTTAAAGGTACATAGAAGAATCCATTCAAATGAAAGACCATTTGTATGTAAGGACTGTGGTAAAAAGTTTACTAGGAACAGCAGTTTAAACGCACACATAAGAATCCATACAAATGAAAAGCTATTTGTATGTAAGGAGTGCGGTAAAAAGTTTACTAGAAACGGCAGTTTAAATGCACACATAAAAAGCCATAGAAATGAAAGACTATTTGTATGTAAGGAGTGTGGTAAAGGATTTAATAGGAATAGCTATTTAAAGGCACACATAAGAATCCATAGAATTGAAAGACCATTTGTTGTAAAGAGTGTGGTAAAGCGTTTAATAGGAGTGACAATTTAAAGATGCATAGAAGAATCCATACAACAGGAAGGCCATTTGTATGTAAGGAGTGTGTTAAAAGGTTTAATATTAGTTGCAATTTTAAGGCACATAGAAGAAGCCATACAAATATAGTGGTAGTCTGATAGAATATAAAAAGAAGCTGGAAATATAGAATACATTCTATGTAGATTGTTTCAAAAGGTTTAAACAAAGTGACAGTCTGAATCCACTTGAAAGAAACTATACTAAAGAAAAGGTTTCACCAAAGCAACACACTGAAAATATTACCTATATAATCCCAGAACATAATCAAATGGTCAGATGTTTGTGACAAGGTTTTCCCAATAAAGAGAGAAACTTAACAAGACGTGTGACAAGCTAACCAAACAAATTTTAGATGATAAAATATTTAATTTCATTTTCCATGTTCCTCTGAAAGATTTTCTTTTCTCATGATAGTGATCTTCCTTACAATGATACATATTAAGTAAAACAAAATGTTACAGTTTGGCAAAAGTATGGATTTTGTCTGGTTTTTCAAGGTATTATTTTCCAAATTTCTGGACAATCTCATAAAAAATAATAAATATGTGCATATGGATTACACTAATTAGCATAATTTAGGTAATTTTTCCTTGATTTTTATTTGTTTTGCAAGGATTTGCCTATACAAATTAATATTTGATGTACATCTTTTTTTGTCAGAGTAAAATTTGTGCTTATGAAATTTCATTGACTAATAGCATTTGATTGATTTCTCAATAAAAGTTAATCTTTGCAGTACAAAAGTTGTTCTTTTAGCAGACAAAAAAAATGAAAGCTCACGGAATGTATGCCTTTTGCCCTGAAATAAATAACTTTACATGTATTTACACCAAGTTTTACGAGTATCAAATTTTGCATGTATTTTTGAATTTAATCACCAACAAATGTGTTTGAAGGGATTTGAGATTGGTGACCAGCTCGAAATTATCCTACTGAAAATTAAGGAAAAATTACATAAAATCAAAAATCCTAATTATGATATGATGCAACAAGGGACTACTAAATTGAATTTTCACATCTGAGATGTGTATTGGAAAGGCCAAAGATGTTTCTTTTAATCTAATTTTTAGAAAAAAACCAGAATCAAACATGTATAAATATATTAATTTGAGAGATGTAAAATCTATAACTTTTGTTTAGAGGGCCTGTTTTATATTCAGCACCATCAAATTGAAAAAGAAGTTGTCTTCCAACTGTTATCCAAAATGCCCCCAGCAGGCATATTTTCTTAGATCATAACATGACTAATTCATTTTTTAGTGTAACTCAACTGATCATGGGTTTAATCTACAGGAGTGCTGTAGGCATGGTTGTGTGTGTGTGTGTGTGTAAGCTAACTGTTTTGAAATTTAGAAGTCCCAAATTGATTTATGCTTGAGATCAATAGTTTAATGTAGGGTAAAAACTAAATTCTTTTAGTGTAGGGTGGGGGGGGGAGAGGAGGTCTTTTATGATGAAATCTGTTTTGTTCCCCAATACAAACAATTCTAAAAATGTCAGATTGAACCAGATTTAAACTGAATGCCTTCCGTAAGGAATTTCCTTGTTTATGCAAGAAATTTAGCTCTATATCTGTGATTCGACAAATCCCAATGAAAGTTAATAGTTGTTGTTGAAATGCCTGCCACGCCTCCTATTCTCAGCACAGGAAAGCTTGCCATCCTCGACTTCACTCTGCTTTCATGATCCCCTACATACCAGGGATATGGCATGTGTGTGTTGAACTTCCTTCTGTCCCACCACGAGTTTCAGGAAAATTGTCAAGATTTTGTTGAGTGGCACGCCCTCACTGTACACTATTATATAGAGGTCAATGTATAGGTCACCATTATTGATAAATTTTCTTCGCAGGCTAGGCGAGGCTTGGTCTATTTTCCATATTTTGACCACTCACATGATTTGGGTATAAATTATAGATTATTATACTTGATAAATATGTGAGAGTGTATTTATATCCTGAGATACAGAGCTAGATAAATAATTATGTACAAGCCTTGCAACAAACAGTGGTAGTTTGTTATTGAGAGAAATCGGAAAAGAACACGGTAAAAAGTAGACGGTTCGTGGTCAATATAATACTTCCTAAACTTCTAATCGAAAATCTACAAAGACATGATTTCTCTTTATTCATCCGGCATTGGTGTGTGAAATTTGAAAATGATAAGTCCATATTTGACGAAATTGAAACAATGATAAATATTTCACCTGTTTGTGAACCTATTTTAAGGCCAAGAAAAAAAATTGTTTTCTGGTGAGTTTGAATCACTTAAATACCCTGCCTCGGAGTTTTCTTTTTTTTCTCGTGTTTGTCCAGCCAATGCAGAGTGCAGCTCCAAGGGAAACACAAAATAAGGTTGGCACGTACAAAACCCCTGAAAACAGAGTCTTTCTCAGTGTAGAGCTATGTAGAGGACGAGTATAAAGTTGGCGTCAGATTCAGGTAGCCTCAGATCCGAATACACCTGACGACAGTGAAACAGAATCCTTCCCTGTGGTTTCAACAGTATTAATTCAGGTTTGAGTCCGTCGCATGTCTTCGGATCTGAGGCCATCTGACGCTCAATATAACGTTCATAAGATAATGCTTCCTGAATCTGAATCTGACGCCAACTTTATACTCATTCGATCGATTAATTACTCAAATTGGTCATTAATATTCTTTGGATTATTACTAAAACCTAATCAGTTCTGGCCATTACCCTACGGAACATGTCTATGAAATTTCGTTTGAATTGATGCTGCCGGCGTTGTTTCGGAAATCGTGATACACACACACACACACACACACACACACGCACGCACGCACGCACGCACGCACGCACAGACACACACACACACACACACAGACTTCATCGATATATTATCACCTAAAAATGGGAAACAAATTTTATGCATGGCACTAAAATACATTTATTGTTTATATAAAAGAGCTATTTTTCCTCACTACATACTGGCTTTGTATTCATAGCACTACATAATACTACATGCTGATTTGAAATTGATTGTGCTGTGTACAACAATTTTACCAATTTAGTTAGAAGGGAATATGGAAGGGGTTCTGAGGCCTTAGGGACCGGTCAGTTTCTTTGGCTGGGGGGATCGGGGGGGGTGTCACCCTGTTTTTGAAATTGGCAGTAGGGGGGTCATGCTGTTTTAAAAATTGTGGATAGGGGATCATTGTGTTTTGGATTGTGATGGAAGAAAAAAATCCTTTTTCTGCAATGGCATATAGCCTTGTCTGAAATGTGGTACATGTAGATATTTGTTCTTCTCCGTGTTTCTTAAATGAATTCTTTTAATATTACTTATTACTTCAAGCATAACTATACATACACATATATATGTATTACCTAGCTACCACACTAGTTACAGAACATGTCATGTAAATGCTTGGCTGTTTCACAATCAGTGCTTCACTTATATTGCACTTTGGGGCAAAAGTGAATTTGAAGGTTTCATAATGGTAATCTTCATAGATAGTTTATAAAAGTTAATCTAAAATGTTCCCTACTCGTCACTATGAACTTGTCAGAAGGGATTAATACACTTTCTATTTTGGACACTACATGTTATTGACACTACAAATCACCACATCTCATCAGATTCCAGTTTCTATTATACACAAGGTATGACCACCTAAAGTTCTCTAACATACCGATGACTTTACTATACATGCAATATTAATGCCAATATACCAATGTTACGGGGCCGTTTTTATGTGACATGGGAAACTCATTTAAATTTTTACGCATGGAGCCTATATAAACAAGTTCTGTTTTTGCCTTGTTGATTTTAAGACCTGAACAAATAGAAAACAGCTGAAAAACTGATAAACATGCAATAACAGAAACTTTGTCACCGAGAAGGATTGACATATCGTCTGCAAATAAAGCCAATTTTTGTGCTATTGTTTTCAGGGAGTTTTACCCCTTTTATCTCCTCGGTATTTCTGACAGCAATGGCGAGGAGCTATATTGACATAATAAAAAGGATCGTAGACAGGGGGCACCCTTGCCTAATACCTCTAGAAGGACTGAACCAACCGGTGGAGTGACCGTTATTTAAAACACAACTTTTTATATTGGTGTAAAAAACCTTAACCCATTTAATAATCGAGGGACCAAACCCAAACAGATTCAAAGACTTCAACATAAGCGGCCACTCGAGGCTATCGTATGCCTTCTCTAAATCTACTGTAGTACGACACCTGGGATATTTGTCATTTTTGTGTACTCAAGACAATCGCGAGTAAGGTGAATGTTTTCTGCAATATTCCTACCCTTAATGAAAGCCCTTTGGTCAGGGTGAATTACTGAAAAAACGACACAGCGCATTCTCTTAGCAATTGCTTTACTAGCAACTTTATAGTCAATGTTGAGGAGTGAAATTCCAGGTCTCCAGTTCTTGATATTTTCAAGCGTCTGACTGGACTTTGGAATCAAACTAATTACCGCTTCACATTATGAAGTAGACATTTCGTCTTGATTAAAAGCATAATTAAGGGCGGTCATGAAATGGTCTCCCAAATCATCCCATAGAGCAAAATAGAATTCTACCGAAAGGCCATCCGAGCCTGGCGACTTCTGCATTGACTTCAATATTTCATAACATTCTTTGTTTGAAAGTATGCCTTCGCACCATTGTGCATCTTCTGGACGTAATTTAGGAATACGGTGTTTACGTTGAAGAAGTTTGTATTGATACGTGTTTCTTTATCTGTCATTCTCTCTCTGTCAGTCTCAATCTGCGCGAATCGAATTTACTCAATATGAATCCGAGTTTGCCCGGCGAGTGCCAACTATCCCACAATACATCACGGTTACTTCGATCAAACATGGCGGCGCCCATCAGTCCAAAAGATACACTGATCGACCTAGATGTTGCGTACGGTGTTTGGCATGACAGTAAAGCTATCGGCTACTCAGAGGTTCCAAGTAGTGTGTTTGCTTTACATATTTTACGAATTCACAGACAGTATTGTGAAGAATGTTTCCCAAGTGATTGTCAACAACAAGGTGGTGACAGCAGTCATGGCTACCGGAATGGACATATGACACCCTAAGTGATGATATATCACAGTCTACGTCTATTACGATGAAGTGAGTCAGTTTAATTTATGGTCTGCATTTGTTTCACGAAAAATCGCAGAATGACGGCGACTTTTGTCAGTGCAATGTCACATCGCATCGCCGCTCATCATAGTGAACACATACATGTATTGCCTGCTGGCCATGAGGGATATAGCACCCGTTTACTACACCCGAGGGACTGTGAGTTACCAGAATCACGTGCTATTCAGCCTCGGGAAATATCATGTGATTCTGGTAACTCACAGTCACTAGGGGGTAATAAACGGGTGCTATAGCCCGAAAATAGGCCAGGCAATATGTGTTTCATAATATATACCTCATGCTGTAGACAGACGAAACTGCCATTTTGACCTGCTGTGAACTCGCGGTGGTCACGTGACCATGTAATAGTTGGTGGAACTATTCCCCTATGGAAATAGTCATTCTATTTTCCTGTCATGTGACTGATTCTAGCGAATCATGACACAGCATTATCACTAGGTATATTATAAACGCATTTATACGTCAACTATTCTCCTTTATATTTTCAACCGGGAGGGCGTCTGTGCGTCCCCTGAGGGTATAGCGTCTCTACACATGTTACACTCAATGTACAGCTATGAAGCACTGCTGTGTTCCACGCTGCCATTATAGTTTTAAAAAATGCACACTTTTACCGCATACCCAAGGAGAAAACCTAGAAGAAGCGTTATTTCCAGCTAATGAGAAACGACAACGCGAAGTTGGATTCGAAAAATACGCGATATGCAGTGTTCAATCATTTTGCCGGGGGGGGAAGAAGACAGCTACGTCTAACATCCTCACTTTGCTTCCTTGGTCAAGGCAACCTAAGCCGAGAAAGCCACCAAAGATCAGGACAATAATTACACTAGAGACATTTACGCCAGAGCTAGAATCACCCGTAACCACAGTGCGTAGAAGTCCAGAAGCTACCACAGCTTCCATGTCAACCACGACCGTGCGTACCCAAAGCCAAACGGAAAATGAAAATGCAGACGCCGTTTTAGCCTTCCTCAAACGGGAAGTTGACAGATTGTTAATGAAACTCTGAGAGTGTCAACGGAACGTGACAGAACTACAGTCAGTAAACGATAAACTGCAAACAGAAAACAGTATCTTGCAACGCAACAATTGTGACATGGAAGCCAAGAAATTTGGGATAGGAAAATTCAAAGATGACGACTTAGCCATTTCTTTTTACACAGGTTTTCCTGATTTTGAGAGATTCGGGATTTGCTTTGATTATTTCTACAATGATGATGTTTTCTCAACACAGAAACTGTCAGCAATGAACCAATTTTTCATGGTAATGTGTCAACTTAGACTTGGTCTCTTAATGAGAGATTTGGCGGAGCGATTCGATGTCAGCGTGTCATATGTATCAAAGACGTTCGTTAAATGGATAAACACGATGTTCTATGAACTGAAAGAAAACGATATCTGGCGATCACATGAACTTGTCGATGACACAATGCCCGAGTGTTTCAAGATGAAGTATCCATCAACGAGTGTTATCATTGATGCCACAGAAATCCAGATGGAAATGCCATCGTCACCTGACTTGCAGTCTGTGACATATTCAACTTACAAAAGTAGGAATACGGTGAAGGCACTAATAGGAATTACCCCGAGTGGAGCAGTGTCATTTGTATCAGATCTCTACACAGGTCAGTATGTCACACATTGAATGTAACATTGTTTCATTATGAAACATTGACAATAACACCACGTTAAAACTTTATGTACATTTATATTTAAAAACATTTATATTTATTCAGAAACATTAATTCAGTATCATGTTTTCACAACTTAGCATGCATTCACAATATGTTTTATCCTTCTCAGGTACATAGAGAATATGAAATATAAATTAAAAGTGTTTATTTCAATCAGGAAGTGCTTAAATTCTATTTTCAATCATGTTGTAACTGTTTTCGTAATTTTTACAAAAGTGAAATTCATAATATTATCCACATTTTACATTGAAATGTACTGTACTATGAAATATTGAAGATAGCAGAACAAGTCCTGCATTCAAAAACAAGTTATGTATGTAAATGTTTCCATGTAAATGTTGCAGTGTGCTATCAGATAGAAGGAATACTCTAAAATTGTTATTAATCACAACACATATCTCTTTATGTTTATGTCAAGTAACAAAGTAAAAACATTTCAAACAAAACAGCCCATTGCATTTTTCTAAAAGTACATAGATACAACACTGTAAAATTGCATTTTTGTCTAAAACTTGCATTTAAACATTGTAAATTTGTAATGTAAATGTGTTTAAATTTGTGAGAAAGAAACTCATATTTATGATATTAGTATACACAGGTTATATTTGCAAATGATTTTTAGAAATTTTGTACTCATTTCAACCTTGAAATTTATGCAAGTGTAATCTGTTGACATTATATGTCATTTGATGTGAACTTTACAAATCTTTCCATCCATAATATTTGGTCACTTTGGCTCTCAAAATAGGCCAACTTTGTTTGGCTGTACTTTTCTACAGTTAAATAATACTACTACTATTGGTGTATATGTTAACAAATTATATCATTTTTGTTTTTTACAGGTTCCATATCTGACAAAGAACTCACTGCTTTATCAAAGCTACCAAGCAAACTAGAAAAAGGTGATGGAGTGATGGCTGACAAAGGTTTTGACATTCAAGACCAGCTAGCTGCTAGAGGTGCTATTCTAAATATCCCACCATTTATGCAAGGTGGTCAGCAAATGTCTATTGAAGATGTCATCGCTGCAAGGAACATTGCCTCACTTCGCATACATGTTGAAAGGTGCATGGAAAGGATAAAAAACTATCATATATTTGATAGACCCATACCAGTTACTATGTGTGGACTTGCAAACCAAATTTGTTTTGTCTGTACACTATTGACAAACTTTTTGCCACCTTTAGTTCCTGAAATAAGTAAGGGTCACATTGGTTACAAGTAAACATCACTGGCTATGTATACATCAATGCATTTAATGCAACAGAGTATTCCTACATTGGTACAACAACTTGAGATACTGTCATTTCAGAATGTAATTGTCGAATATCACAAAAAGATCTCAAAAAAAAAATATGTAAAAACAGTACTGCTTCTATGGAAGAATATTGCAATGATTGTTTTCAAATCCAAATGAACTGTAAATATATCGCACACAACTTTATTGTTGCTAATATTTTCTTTGCAACTGCAACAATATGATAACACTGATAATATTTTGAGCTACTTGTTTTTTGTTCAACATGTTTAGTGTCTGTTTATGTTGCAAGTTTGTAGTGGTACAGGTCGGGATGAAGTGGATGGCCGTTCTTAATGCATCTTGTCAATATTTCAGGTACAACATTATCGATATAGAATGTTCTGAGCTTAGGAAATACTGTGTTATACCACTCTACTTCATCAAACCAAATTCGTTCAACGTAAATATCTGTACCCTGTAGTGTATCAGTACACATGATGAAGTCACACCACTTCCACTTGGTCACAGCCATCTGGCTAAGCACCTGGTAATAGTAGACATGGCGACGATTTAGCTTTAGAATTCCTGATTTGTCTTGTCTAAGAGCAAATGATGTACTTCTTTTAACTGCCAACTGGGTTATGGTTACATTTGCATTTGTACTTTTTATTTCTGCATATCCCTCACTTGGTTGACTTGTAGGATCTGTGACTACACGGTCTACACTTGCTGCCAGCCAGGCATTCTCTGGCATTACAGCAAGTCCAGTTTCTCTGGGTGGCCATTCTCCTTCATATATTCTACATATGCGTTGGATGCTTTCGGTTCAAAGTCTATGCCATGCTGACAAGCCTTCAGTGTACCTTTCCGTGTACTGTAGCCCATTATTTTCTTGATGATGTTGTCTGAGGGTGTTGTTTTCCTCATGTTGACAATGCTGCCAACAATTGATGCTGTTATCCTGCCATACCTGTGTAGAAACCAATTCTCATTACCCAATGTCTTGAACTTCTTTCATAGAAAGATACTGCCCTTTTTAATAGATAACACATTGCTCTCTGAACGATTTACCTTGTAACAGTTTTTCATTTGGTGGTACAGACTGTGATTTATTATTTGCATTTTCTATTTTCTTAATACTATTACTGGGTGATAGTTGGCATGCTGTGGGTGAAGATCGTGAGTTGGTAAGCTTGGACTTGTTGGTGGCTGCAGTAGGGATGTTGGTGACTGTTGACCAATACTAATACTGTGAGACACTTCTTGATTTGATGGCTTCTGTATAATTGATGTTGAATCTGACTTGTCCTCTGGTAGTTGTGATAATGGCGTTGACTTTGGTTGCTGTTTGATAGAGTTCTCTGATCTGTTTACATGGGGTTGACTGCAGTTGTTGTTGGCTGGTCGCGCTATCATGTGTGCTCTCATTTGGTGGTTGATTTACTGTCGTTTCTGATGTTGTGGGTTGTGGATGGGCCAAGTAGTCATGGTCATGAACAATGGCAGTTCTGGGTTTGGCGTATGGCAGTATGTGAAGGAATGCCGTTGGTTTGCCCTTTTCTTCAAGCTTTTCAAGCTTATATCTTAGTGCCAACACTCTATCGCAGTTGTTTTTCTAGAGTTTCTTTGGCCGTGGGTCGATCTGTCTTGGTTTTGGTTTTCTTTTGTTGGATTTTCTTGGGTCATGTTTTATGAACTGGGCTTCACTGATTGGTAAATTTGATATTCTTCTTTCTCTGGTTGGTATGGTACATGCCACTTCTGAGGTAGTGATGTGCAGGACGGTGTGCTTATATTTGTGCTGTTCTGTGTTAAGGCAAACAGGAATGCTGCAACATGACAACAAATACCAGACAGGACAGAAAAATTTTGCAGAATGAATGTTCAGGGTGGACTGTTGAATGGATATGTGTGTAGTATATGTTAAACTCTACCTCATTGATGGTAGAAAAGCAGCCTTGAGGTAGATGTAAGGAGAGTCATCTGACATGTGGTGGTATTGCACTTTACTGACGTGGCCAGCACAATACATCCTGTAGCCTTTCCCGAAAAGTTTGTCAGATCCTTTGGCTTTTTCTTGCAGATGAGGCTGGTTGACGAGAAAGTGCCACATTGCACCAAAGTCTAGCTCTCTAGGTATTATTATTATTATTTATTATTAATCTTTATTTATTAATCTCGATAACTCCATAGGTTTTTAAACCTCTTTTCGTGGAGGTCGAGATACATCAAAATACAAAATAACAACACAATTACATACACGGCAATACAGTGCACTACAAATATTCAATACCAAACAAACACTAAAAATTGACATTGGTGACAATCAAAAGAGGAATAAAATTTCAATAGACTGTTTAAAATACATTTACAGATACAATAAGTACAATTGACTTAAAATGATTCATCCACATACTTTGTAAATAAGAAATTATAGCAATCCCTCTTAAAAACATCAACTGCATCTATTTTACGCAAATGTACAGGTAGATTATTAAACTCTTTGGCTCCTCTTACTGTAAATGACTTTTTAAAAAACTCAGTTTTAGCTCTAGGTATTTCTAAAAGGTACTGATCAACTGACCGTAAAATTCGTGTGGGACAGTATAGGTTAAACAGAGCATTTACATTATCAGGTGCAACTTTTTTTATAGCTTTAAATACAAGGACAAGTCTGTTTAACTGTAGTTTTAATGTCAGGGGTAACCATTTTAGACGAAGATAAAGATCTTTTGTTGGTACTGTATGATCAGTGTCTAGAATTAATCTCATACAGCGTCTTTGAATACGCTCTAATACTTGAATGTTAACAGCCGATGTAGTACCCCACACATTAGAACAGTAGCATAAATAGGGTAGAATAAAGCTACAGTAAAATATTTTTCTGGAATGTACTGTAAGGAAATGTTTCATTCTCGATAAAAGATATAGATTTGGCTTTACTTTGGATTCTATATACCTTATGTGATCAGACCACTCCAGGTTATGCTGTAACATAACACCAAGTAATTTTTCGCTCTTTACACAGTCTAATTGTATATTATTAACAGAAACGTCAAGACACTGTGTATGCAAGTGTGATCGTTTTTGTACAGTTGTAATCAACATCGATTTAGATTTGGTACCATTAATACAGAGCTTATTGTCTGAGACCCAGCGACTAATACTCGTTAGATCTTTGTTAATTGCTGATGTAATTTTAACAATGCTGTTATCAGAAGCATATACGGTTGTGTCGTCAGCAAATGATATGGAACTGGTATCATTCAAATATAAAGGTAAATCGTTGACATATGTAATGAACAACAGGGGTCCGAGGATCAAACCCTGTGGGACACCAACATCTACATTTGTAATATCAGAACAATGATCTTTATATTTCACATATTGTTTCCGATGCGTCAAATATGAATTAAAAAATAATAATGCATGATCGGTACAACCGTATAGTTTGAGCTTTGAAAGCAAAATTTTATGATTGACCAAATCAAATGCTTTACTGAGATCTAAAAGTACGGCACCAGTCAGATTCCCTTTATCTATTTGTTGCGACCAATCACTTACGAGAGAAATCAAAGCTGATTCACATGAGTGACCCGCTCTAAACCCTGATTGGTTACTGAGGAACAGATTATTGTAATCCATATATGCACTAAAACTGTTATGAATATGACGTTCAAAGATTTTCGATAGCACAGGCAGAATACTAATTGGTCGATAATTACTTAGGATGTTTTTTGGTCCCTTTTTATAGACTGGGACTAATCTAGCTAGTTTTCACATAGAGGGGAAATGAGCTCTATTAATACAGTGATTGAGTACACCAGTAAGAGAAGATGCAATAACATTCGCTGACATCCTTAGAAACTGAGCTGGAATACAATCAGTACCAGTGGACTTTTTAGTGTCTAGTGACAACAACTGAGATGTAACAAAGTCCTGCGACAGAGATGGAATATTAAGAAATGAGACCGGACTTTTACGCATATCAACTAATTCGATAATCTTATCAAAATTATAAGTGGAATTTGATGTCCCTGAGTTGTTAGTCGGTAGATGATCATTAACAACTGACTTGAAATAATCACTAAATGAATTTGCTATCACTGATGGATCACTTACATAATTTTGACCAATTACATATTGTTCTGCAGTAGCAACCTTCTTTGATGGAAAAATATCTTTGAATGCATTCCAAAATTTGTGAATGTCCGTCTGATCAGCAGACGGGATGTTGTTATAATAAGAACGTTTTGTGCAAAAAATCAACCTTTTCACATTTGATCTCCAATATCTGTAGGCCTCATAATCGTTTTTCTTATCAATTCTGTCTCGAATACGAATGGCATCAGCAATTTCTTTATTCCACCATTCAGGTAGACAGAGATGACGGACACGTTTCTCTTTCAAAGGTGCGTGCTGATCCAAGACTTTTAGAAACAAATCAACCCAAACAGTGAGCATATGTATTTAATGTGGACCAAAGAGGTATTTAAAGAAACAAATACACATCTTTGTCACTTTATATCTGCAGTATTTCTTTATACAAAGCTGAATAGACAACAGTTTGTTTGGTGTTCACAATTACATTTGTAAATGAATATTAAATGTTGGACATATTGGAAAATCATTATTAGTGCGATTATAATTTTATTTTATTTTTTTACATATTATGAAACATTTTTTTTTGATAATAAAATTATGACAGCATAAAGGTCTGAGCAAGATGCACTGAAAGTTATTTTCTGTTTCAATTATGTCTTGGTTCGGCCAAATTTCCACTAGATTGACTGGACAAAATTTACACCTTCGTAATACAAAGATTAAAGATTAATTGCTCAATGTGTTTTTTCCCAAAAAGGGAGATGAGCTGGTGATGAAAACATAGTGTCTACAAGCTTTTTATTCCAGTGGATGAATTCAAAATCATTCCATGTATTCTGTATCACCAGTCAGTAAATATGCTACATGTACCAAAAGATTACAGATCTATCTGTAATCATAAACTTGACGTTACATGTACTTCTTATCTGATACATTTTGTATGGTCATTTGTCTAAATTAGATATAAATCATGGGAATAATGTGCTTCAATGTTTTCTGTCTTGTTCTACACCATTACTGTCGTTGACATCACAAAACTTATGATAGTAAATGATCAAACAGACATACAGTAATGGCTGCTTAGTACAATGTGTCTTATTCTCTGATCATACTAATAAGAGATATGCAGTAATCTTCAATGTAGTTCCACTTACTTATAACATACATGTATACCAAGTCAAACAACACAAATTGATTTGATGCAATGTCACTGTTGTATTTAAAAGTACATGGACAAAGGTCGGTTCCACATTTTGTCTGTAGAGGAGAAAAATTTACTGTGATAGTCAATTTCATTCAGGCTTCAACTCGCACCATAATCAGAACTATCCATTCCTTGTCAATTTCACACTTGGTTTCTACATATGGTAATTATGCATCACCTACAATGCTTTCTCACAGAATGATTTTATTTGAATTTTCTTTCAACTGAATATGCATGTGCAGTGTTTGTGCCGCTGATTGCACGATGAGATGGTCAACTATCAAATTTATTTATTGACTGGCGACTCAGTTTTATGCTACTTTAGGCAAACTGGCGACTCCAAATTTGGAATCAAGCCTTTCATCAACGAGCGACAAACTAGCGAATGTGTCAAAATTATTCACTGCTTAGGAGTTATCTCAGAGGTCACCGTTATATACTCCATTAATACTCAACTATTTTCAAAGACGAAGTGTGAACCGACCAAAGCTGATGATATACATTGATATCTGTGTACAGTAATGTGTGAATTACATGCCAAACATGATGTTGACTTTCAACTAGAATTCTTCAGCATTGTCAAAAAAGCATAACAGCCTCATATACCTTTTGATAAAATGGTGACATTTTGTATGATCATTAGCTTTCTGTTCAACTTTACTCTGAAAACACTTTTAGTTAGTAGTTTGTATCGTAAATTGTACGACAATGAAAACATGTATTTTCCAAAATAGTGGGTAATGACATCACAAACTATCGCAGGGTTTTGGAGTCCTGAGCAGCAAGGTATAGCAGGTCTCATGTATACAAGATTTTGTCGAGATGTGTATGTCAGAACATATACACAACTTTTCACAGTTTTGAAACTACTCATCTGTGGATATTTAGTTTGAAACAATTTTAGCTTTTCTGAGAAATGAATCAAAAACTGTGATTGAAAAAATTCAGTGTGCAAAGATTGAGTTTAGAGAGATTAAAAGATTTAGAGAAGGGTTACAATACAGAAAGTTCTGTGGACAAGTCTTATTCTAATTTCTAGTAATATACAAATATAAAGGCAACAATATCATACTTTTGCTAACAGAAAGTCCACACATATCAACTCAAATATTTCATGATTTTAGCATATGATGATTTAAAAGGGTCACCAAATACAGACATTTCAATTCTAAAATCTTACTTCAGCTTCTGAAACACTACAACCCCCCAACCCACCCACCGTGGACTTGTGACTTTCATTTTCAGCTAACCATTGTTGTTGTCATTAGCCAGAGTGACTAACCCCCATACACAGCCAGAGCAAACGCTGCATGTGTGAGACAAATGTAGAATATTATGTCAGTGGCAACAATTAAACCACAATAGAAAGGGAAAAATTTCTACAACATAATTTACTTAAAATTAGAAATATAATAGTGGTCATTGTATATGTAAATTGAGGTCTCTATGGGTCAATAGTTCATATATTGTACCATGTGACATGGTCTAAGCCAATCACAGAAGGCTGTATGAAAACGATGTATTATTCAAAAGTGATATTTACTTTTTTCTAAGGTACAAACTACATGTAATCTAACATATCAGTTATCTCTTTAACATTTCTATGCATGTTTTACCAATAGATATGTGAAATCAGAAACCATAGATGACCAGTATCAACAAGACATGCAGGATCTGACAAGTGGACAGGACAAACGTGTGACATCAGAAACCATAGATGGACAGTATCTTCAAAACTCAGAGGAGATGACAACTGGACAGGATAGATGTGTGCCATTAGAAACCATAGATGACCAGTATCAACAAGACTCACAGGATCTGACAACTGGACAGGGTAGATGTGTGACATTGGAAACAACAGATGACCAGTATCAACAAGACACAGAGGATGTGACAACTGGACAGGGTGTGGCAACAGAAACCACAGATGATCAGTATCAACAAGACACAAAGGAGGTTACAACTGGACAGGACAAACATGTGAAATCAGAAACCATAGATGACCAGTACCTTCAAATCTCAGAGGAGATGACAACTGGACAGGATATGTATGTGAAATCAGAAACCAGAGATGACCAGTATCAACAAGACTCGGAGGAGGTGATGACAGGCCAAGAACTTGGAACCGACTTTCACTCAGCTGATAATCACCAACTATTAAGAACAGAAAAACATTCTGAAAGACCATTTGTATGTAAGGAGTGTGGTAAAGGGTTTAATAGCAATAACAGTTTAAAGGCACACATAAGAATCCATACAAATGAAAGACCATTTGTATGTAAGGAGTGTGGTAAAAAATTTACTTGGAACAGCACTTTAAAGGCACACATAATAATCCATAGAAATGAAAGACTATTTGTATGTAAGGAGTGTGGTAAAGGGTTTAATAGCAATAGCAGTTTAAAGGCACACATAAGAATCCATACAAATGAAAGACCATTTGTATGTGAGGAGTGTGGTAAAGCATTTAAATGGAGTGACAATCTAAATACACATAGAAGAATCCATACAAATGAAAGGCCATTTATATGTAAGGAGTGTGGTAAAGGGTTTAATAGCAGTAGTGATTTAAAGAGACATAGAAGAATCCATACAAATGAAAGACCATATGTATGTAAGGAGTGTGGTAAAGGGTTTAATACGAGTGGGAGTTTAAAGACACATAGAAGAATCCATACAAATGAATGACCATTTTTACGTGGAGAGTGTGGTAAAGGGTTTAATATCAATGGCAGTTTAAAGAGACATAGAAGAATCCATTTGTAAAGACCATGTGTATATAAGGAGTGTGGTAAAGGGTTTAAGAAAAGCAATGCACTGAAGAAACATTTAAGAATCCATACAAATGAAAGACCATTTTACATAAAGAAAGTGTGGTAAAGGGTTTAAACAAAGTATCACTCTGAAAATCCACACAAATGAAAGCATGGTTATATGTAAAGAATACATGTATGTTAAACATTGTAAGTATAGTGGTAGTATGATAGCATATAAAAAGAAGCTGGAAATATAGAATACATTCAATGTAGATTGTTGCAAACAAAGTGACTGCCCGAAGGCACTTACAGAAACTATACTAAAGAAAAGGTTTCACCAAAGCAACACAATGAAAATATTACCTATATAATCCACAGAAAATAATCAAATGGTCAGATGTTTATGACAAGGTTTTTCCAATAAAGAGAGAAACTTAACAAGGCGTGTGACAAGCTAACCAAACAAATTTTAGATGATAAATATTTAATTTTATTTTCCATGTTCCTCTGAAAGATTTTCTTTTCTCATGGTAGTGATTTTCCTTACAGTGATACATATTAAGTAAAACAAAATGTTACAGTTTGGCAGAAGTATCGATTTTGTCTGGTTTTTCAAGGTATTATTTTTCAAATTTCTGGACAATCTCATGAAAAGTAATAAATATGTGCTTATTAAATCCTCTCATTAGCATAATTTGGGTAATTTTTCCTTGATTTTTATTTGTTTTACAAGGATTTGCCTATGAGAATTGGAATTTGATGTACATCTTTTATTGACGGAGTAAAATTTGTGCTTATTAAATTTCATTGACTAATAAGCATTTAATTGATATAAAATTGTTAATTTGTATGATTTCTCAATAAAAGTTAATTTTACAGTACAAAAGTTGTTCATTTAGCAGACAAGAAAAATGTTATCTCATGGAATGTATGCCTTTTGCCCTGAAATAAATAACTTTGCATGTATTTACACCAAGTTTTATGAGTATCAAATTTTGCATGTATTTTTGAATTTAATCACCAAAAAATGTGTTTGAAGGGATTTGAGATTGGTGACCAGCTCGAAATTATCCTACTGAAAATTTGTTTAGAAGGCATGTTTTATATTCAGCACCATCAAATTGAAAAAGTTGTCTTCCAACTGTTATCCAGAATGCCCCGAGCAGGCACAATTTCTTCGATGATAACAAGACTAATTCATTTTTTAGCAGAACTCAATTGATCATGAGTTTAATATACAGGAGTGGGTAGGTATGGTTCTGTGTGTGTGTGTGTGTGTGTGTGTGTGTGTGTGAGACAAAATGATTAAATCTTTCAAACTACTGTAAGCAAACTTTTGAAATTATGTTGGAATCGTCACGGCAAGTGTCAATAAAGAATGATTCTTTACATGCTATCCATCGCTCTCAGGATATGCAAATTCGATATAAAAAGGTATTTTAAGAGTAAAGACAAATATGTGGAACTATAAAACTATTGCGATTGCGAGGTATATGTTGGTTTGATTTGAAATGTGGTGGGCATGTTTCTGGGAATGTGTACATTAAGTGTTCATGAAATAGTGACATTACTAGGCAAATTTCGTTTAAAATGTATTTTTCTGTCAAAAATGTTGAACTTCAAATCTGTCTGTGTGTCTATCTAATACGTGTTTCTTTATCTGTCATTCTGTCTGTCAATCTCAATCTGTGCGAATCGAATGTACTCAATATGAATCCGAGCTTGCCTGGCGAGTGCCAACTATCCCACAATACACCACGGTTTACTTCGATCAAACATGGCGGCGCCCGTCAGTGCAAACAATACACTGATCGATCTAGATGTTACGTACGATGTGTGGCATAACAGTAAAGCTATTGGCTACTCAGAAGTTCCAAGTAGTGTGTTTGCTTTACACATTATACAAATTCACAGACAGTACTGTGAGGAATGTTTCCCAAGTGATTGTCAACAACAAGATGGTGACCGCAGTCATGGCTTCCTCTCCCGTGGTGTTAGCCAGAGACAAGTCAAAATGGAGACATCGACAGAGTATGACACCCTAAGTGATGATATATCACAGTCTACGTCTATTACAATGAAGTAAGTCAGTTTAATATATGGTCTGCATTGTTCATTTCGGGGTGAACCATTTGATTTCGGAGGGGGGGGGGGGGTGAAAGAAAAAAATCTGTCGTTGGATGGAGGAAAACGAATAATTTCGTAATAGCTTGAGAAAAAAATGTTCAAACAGAAAGTAAAAAAAAAAATTGTTGTGATGTGCTGAAATCAGCGGTAGAGTTGACTTCTCAAACAGAGGGGCCCTCTATCACAGAGGTCGCAGAGCCTACAGAGATTAGACCCTACGTCAGACCCTGAGAGGTTTACTTAAAAGATATTGTCCAAATCAATCATTTCGTAAAGGTTAAAGCTATCCTGATGACCTTTTCATCATGTACAAGTTAAAACGTCCATGTATATGAAGATGTACACGAACGGCCCGTTCGAAATATTCCTGATAAACTTGACTTTATCACGGTTACTACAAAAGATTTTGTAGTAATCGTGACTTTATCGATCAGAGCTGAGACTGAGCCCTCATCCTACCTCAGAGCAGAAGAATATTTGCTCAGAGCAAAGTAGTGCGCTATATTTATGCTTATTACATTTATTTGTGACCACGTCTACGTAATTCCCTACTGAAAACGTATTTACAAATAAATTTATTAAAAAAACTTATTAGCACATGTATATTAAAGTTTGTTGAACAAGAAAGACAACTACAGAGTGATACAGTGATACATTCAAAAAAGAGTGTTCGGTCTTACCATCATTTCGGACGACATAGTTGCATGAGTTGAGTGTGTACGCAGTAGTAATGATGGCGAGTTACGAACTATTTTCATGGATACAACCTAGCATCCTAGTTCCTACGCATGTTACAAATTTTCTAGCAGTTACGGCATCCCCGTAACTGCTAGAAACTGCCGAAGTCAACATCGTTTAGATGTATAAACGTTTACTAATGTTGTCGGGGGGGGGGGGGGGGGGGGAGTTGAAAATGGGCGAGTTGAAATTGGGGCGAGTTGAAATGGGACGACTTGAAATTGGGACGAAGTGAATTGCAATCTATACAATCGCGTTTACCATATAACCACAGGGTTGTTAATTCAAGTTTGTTAATAAGTGGAAGCATTTTCCAAAGCTGGTTCAAACTTGATTATTTTGTTAAATTGGTATAATAAATTGGTTTAAAGGTCAGTTAGCCAAGTGTCCGGTTTGTCAATGTTATTGACCGTGGTATTAGGGTAGGTCAGCAGGGAAGACATTGATGATACGTCCCCTGGTCGATACCTAGTTGACCCTTCTTTTAAGATGTTTTGGACTGGCTTTTGTGGTCAATCATCACTGTTCAGTTGCAGTAATGTCTAACAATACAACGTTCTCGCATTTGTATGGCTTAACATTTAATATTGTTCATCAAGCAGAGATGCTAGTATTTCAATCACATTATGATCAGCAAGGCTACTTTCAGCCTTGCATTTGGAGACAGAGGACTTCAGTTTAGTTGTGAAAAGTATGTCTTTAAGATTTTGGAGTGTCTCATGACCGGTGCCTGTCAGCAGCATAACGTGCTTGTACTACACCATACATCATACATGTACATGTGGCCATAACTTTAACGTGACGGTGTACATGTGGGTACGCCCACTTGTTGGAAAAGACATGAGCTATCACACGTAAGTTAACAGTTTTGATATAATGTTTGAGCAATCAATTTCAAAGGTAATAAGAACGTGTATATATTTGACACCGAAACACGTCATGAGGACGTCAAAAGCCTGGGTCAAAGGTCATGCCTGTCACCAGCACGATGTGTACGATGTGCACAATGTGCTGGTGACAGGCGCCAGGTTCCAGGTTCCAGCACAACATGTTTCCTCTGCTATGATTGGTTTGGTCAGGTAGAGTTGGTTCAAGGTTACATTATTTTCTAGCAGTTCCCGATGTTTTGTTAATGCATCTTTTAGTTTAGACGCTTTGATGTTGGGACTATATATGTTGTTTTGAAGACTTGAGGAATCTCTTGAGTTGGTGTCTGATTTTGGAGATAAGTCCCCTCATAACGGACCTAACGAACGGATCAATTCTGATTTGTTGTATCCTCTTTGAGTCAAATTATTTAAGAAGAATTTCAATTTGTTTTGGAAATCTTCTTTGTTGCTGCCCGTTCATACCTCATTGTTTTGCCTGTAATAACAACCCATTAAAGTCCAAATTTGGGTGGCATAATTGTTTGTGGAGGTACTGAAAAGTGTCAGTCAGTTTGGTGTAGTCTGAATGACCAGTTTGAGGAATGCAATGTCAGCTATCTCTGGAGAAGCTGGTGAGCCCATACTACAACCTCATGTTTGTTTGTAGACATCTACAAACAGAGGCTACTAGAGGAAAACCACCGTTTGTATTTTCTCTTGGATTTATTTATAATTTACCAAGGTGTTTAAGGTGTGTTTCGTGTTTTTGTCTTGAAAATTTCTTCTATCCATATCGGGAGATTATTCTCAAGACTTTATTTGGTAAAACTATACAACATGTAGTTCTCTTTTTAGCTCCGCTGTCAGCGAAAGCTGAAAGCATAGCTTTAGGTATAGGTGGGTATAGAGTATAGAGTATAAGTGAATCAAAGGTGTCCGTCAACTTTTTTTATTTTCATCATCTTCTCTGAAAGTGACAGTCAGAATACTTTGATATTTGGTGTACATGTTCCCTGGGGGGAGGCTATTCTGATTTGTTCATGCCAAGTTGATCTGTGCCATTTTCATTTTTTTTGTAAAAAAATTTTCAAAAATGATATTTTCATCATCTCCTCAAATACTACTTGTCAGATTGCTTTGATATCTGGTGTGTTGATGTGCAGAGGGTAGCTTACTCGGGTTTGTTAATTTCATGTCAGCACATCTTTTCTATTTTTGATGATTTTTTTTTTTTGTAATTTAACAAAAAAATTAATATATTAATGAGCATTGTGACCGACGCCATATTGGAAATCAGTGCACGAGACTTTAAGTAAACTGACACTTTTCAAAATGTGCTATAGTCATAATTCTACGTATTGTGTGCCCAATCTGATTAAAATTTGATGTAGATGTCGGCTAATCATGCATTGCTATCTTACCATTGTTATTTAGCTTGAATTGACCTTTGTAGTACATGTTTACGTTTTTAGCCTGATCGCCGAATTCGAATTGCGTCAAAATTATTTTACATCCCTAGTTTATTTCATTCATCATTAAATTTTTCCAGGGTTAAAACTGTAAGACACTGGAATTATTTATAGCCAACCTCAAAAATCCTTTGTGTGTGTGTGTGTGCATTTCCCAGTCATTATTTTCTGAGATTTTGTGTAATTTTCATTTTCATATCAGTAGATTTTTTTATAAAATGGTGACTGGTATATAAGTACAATATTTTACCAACTTTCTGTGTAAAATGTGGTTTATATTGAGACATCATATGAAACCACTAACCACTTTATTACATCGCTAAAACAAAACTGCATAGTGAAGAGCTGAACAACTGAACCATTCTACATGTTACCAAAATTGAAAATAAAAAGAACAGCAGAGCTATTCTGACCGATAGGTTGCTTGTTGAAGGATGTTGTGGCCCTGAAAAGGGCCGTTAGTAATAAAGAGAAGGGGATTCCTAACACTACTAATATTAAATACAGTCTGGGGAAAAACTTATCCCAAATTTCAAAAAGCTCAATACTTACTTGAAAATAAATCAAACAATGCCATGACTATTACTACTGTGGTAACTGTTTCACTACATGAGAGACTTTCAAGAATATTGCAGAGGAATCGCGACATTCATCTTTTAAATTTGTAAATGATTGGGACAAGTTGAAAGTGGGACAAAATGAAATTGGGATGAGATGAACTGGGACGAATGTAGTGAATGTAATGGGGACCAAATGGAATCACAACTACAATGTACATTGTGTAGTACTTTAGTTAAGGGCATCATGCAGGTAAAGTCCTTTCTGTTACCGTGGTTTCCCAACCTCAGCAAAAACGCTGTACAGTCCATGATGCATGGCTAAGTACACTCCTTGGGAAAGCAGCAAGAATTCAAATTTTTGCATTTACATGTATTTCACAGTCATAGTGTAGGTACTAGTACTACTTTTGTCTGATATTGTGATGTACTTTGATTTGATCATTAAGTTACCTAGGAATATAATTATTTTGTCACATAAATTTATGTTATTTTGTGCTAATGAGCCTATATCCTATCAACAAATCCTGGGGAGAACATTGGAAGAGGAGAAATTTCTTAGCTTTTCAGGTGTTACCGTACATGAATGTCGTCTAAATGTTGCCCATGTAATTGTATGTAAATATTTGAATGATATCAGTGCCAATGTATGTCACTTCAACATTACTAACCAAAAAATACTGTGTTCACAATGTTAGCCCTTAGTGTGAGCCACAAATGAGCGTAAATTACACTGTGGTTATTGACTCATGTCTGTCGTTACACAAAAATAAGTATGTGTTGTAATATTGTGATTTATCACATAAATACATGCATATCTTCTACTGTGTGACGTCAAACAGGGGGTGATTTCAGAACATATCACCCCTGTTCTACCGAACTATTTTCTCTCCGTACTGTTCAAATGTTTGTGCCAATCCTACGCTACAATCAAGTTTATCGTAATAATTATGTGCTTTCAAAACGTAAATGCATACATTACGTTACATGTATCCAAGTTGGATGGCATGAGTTTGATACATAGAGGTACTTTTATTTTTATTTGATTTATTCTAGTTAAAAATCACGTAGATTATCGATGTAGCATTAGCAGCAGCCGGCAAGCTTACTTTCCGTCGAGCTCAGATCTCCGAACTTACAGACCCGAGAAAATATGATTAAAATGACGACACAAAAGTCGTATTCAGACAAATTCTACTTATGTTTTAAACTTAATTCGATATTACATGTACATCGCAAGGTTATAACCGATAATTTTGGTTGAGAAACCACAGAACACTATGACTACGACCGATACCATGTATATGGTAAGCTTGACTCGTGACCTCGCGACTGGTCACGCAATTATGTAATCTGCATAGCTGTTGGGCGCCAATTTTTAATACGCGATGAAGAATATAGTGAGATGAAATTATACAGTATTCGTAAAATACGATTTAAAATTTCAGAAAAATACGGGGAAATACTTAGTTATGTGATAAATACATGTATATAATTCCATGAAATCAATGTTAGTTTTACGTCATAATGCTCCTTGTATGATTCCGCGAGCTACAAATTCTCGCCTACTGGCTTGAATTTGTATTAGTTCGCAGAATCATACTCGGAGCATTATGACGTAAAACTAACATTGATTTCATGGGATTATATATAAATACAGTATACACAATATAGTCTCAGTAAGTCATCCAAGAGCTCTCAAATGTATAATCAAAGCCTTCATTGGTCTGATAGGACTCCAATGCAACATAAATAATTTACTTAAAATTAGAAGTATAACAGTGGCCATTGAATATGTGAATTAAGGTCTCTATGGGTCAATAGTTCATACATGTATATTGTACCATGTGACATGGTCTAAGCCAATCACAGAAGACTGTATGAAAACCATGTATTACTCAAAAGTGATATTTACTCTTTACTAAGGTACAAGCCAATCTAACATATCAGTTATTTCTTTAACATTTCTACCTATGTTTTACTAATAGATATATGAAATCAGAAACCATAGATGACCAGTATCAACAAGACACAGAGATGAAAACTGGACAGGACAAACATGTGAAATCAGAAACCATAGGTGACCAGTATCTTCAAAACTCAGAGGCGATGACAACTGGACAGTATAGATGTGTGAAATCAGAAACCAGAGATGATCAGTATTATCAAGACTCAGGGGAGGTGATGGCAGGCCAAGAACTTGGAACCGACTTCTACCTAGCTGATAATCACCAACTATTAAGAACAGAAAACCATTCTGAAACTGTACCAGACTGGGCACGTGAATGTGGAACAAACAATCATGGCTCTCCTGACAATTCTGTTGATACAGGTTTTGTACAAAATACAAGTACAGATGATTATGTGATGAACTCCATAACAATAGAGAAAAAAGAAAGTGATAATAATCAACCAACAAACATACAATCTCAGTGCTTACAGTGTGAGGACAGGAATGAACATAGGGCTGTTATTGCAGAAAATCTCATAAGTGAACCATTTCCATCTCAAATAATGAATGTCACATTGTATGGAGATACTGTAGAAAGGATAGATACTTCATATTCAGACATTAATGATAAAGGAAACATGTTGTGTAAAACTTCAGTAAACCCAAACAACAAACATAGTAATGTTGAAAATCACTGTACATGTATGACATTCAGAAGGAAAAAGTCAGAGATTGGTATAGGTTCTCCTATAAGTAGTGATTTGGAGAAAGACACAACTAAAAGACCATTTGTATGTAAAGAGTGTGGTAAAGGATTTAATACGAGTGACAATTTAAAGATACATAGAAGAATCCATACAAATGAAAGACCATTTGTATGTAAGGAATGTAGTAAAGGGTTCCATAGCAGTAGCATTTTAAAGGTACATAGAAGAATCCACACAAATGAAAGACCATTTGTTTGTAAGGAGTGTGGTAAAGGGTTTAATGCAAGTAGCCATTTAAAGAGACATAGAAGAATCCATACAAATGAAAGACCATATGTTTGTAAGGAGTGTGGTAAAGGGTTTAATACAAGTAGCCATTTAAAGGTACATAGAAGAATCCATACAAATGAAAGACCATATGTTTGTAAGGAGTGTGGTAAAGGGGCTAATACAAGTAGCGATTTAAAGGTACATAGAAGAATCCATACAAATGAAAGACCATATGTTTGTAAGGAGTGTGGTAAAGGGTTTACGCAAAGCAGTGCACTGAAGGCACATAGAAGAATCCATACAAATGAAAGACCATATGTATGTAAAGAGTGTAGTAAAGGGTTTATTCAAAGCTGTGCACTTAAGAAACATTTAAGAATCCATACAAGGGTTTAAAGAAAGTATCACTGTGAAAACATCCACACAAATGAAAGCATGGTTATATGTAAAGAAAGTGGTGAAGGTTTTAAGTATAGTGGTAGTCTGATAGAATATAAAAAGAAGCTGGAAATATAGAATACATTCTATGTAGATGTTGCAAAAGGTTAAAGGAAAGTGACTGCCCGAAGGCACTTAACAGAAACTATACTAAAGAAAAGGTTTCACCAAAGCAGCACACTGAAAATATTACCTATATAATCCACAGAACATAATCAAATGGTCAGATGTTTGTAACAAGGTTTTCCCACTAAAGAGAGAAACTTAACAAGATGTGTGACAAGCTAACCAAATAAATTTTCGAGGACAAATTTTTAATTTTATTTTCGATGTTCCTCTGAAAGATTTTCTTTTCTCATGGTAGTGATCTTACTTACAATGGTACATATGAATAAAATACAATACAATACATTACAATATGACTTTATAATCCCAACGTGAGCATTTTTTGTGCGACAGTCGAAAAATAATGTTACAATGTACTTTTAAATGTGTACAACAAATACAGTTTCAAAAAAAAAATATGAAGGGACAGGCTTGCTATGATTTCAGAAAATGTCGCCAGAAATTTTTTTTGAACAAAGTATTCTGTTTATAGAGGCTCAAAATAACTTGAAAGCAATTTTATTTTTAAATGATCTTATTAAAATCTACTAGCGTGGGACAATTATATGGAATGCAAAAATAAGGGGAAAAATGTAAACATATTGAAAAATTTTCAAGGATTTCAAAAATGTATGACTGTATTTTATAAAAATTTTGATATTGGGGATTTTACCCATTTTTAGCAATTTCTACAACTGAACGGAGGTTCAGTAGTGCTTTAGGGATCGCCCTGTGTATGTCTGTCTGTCTGTCTGTCTGTCTGTGTGTGTGTGGATGTGTGTATGTGTATGTAAATGACTTAAAGTTAAAAACTACTGGACCGATTGCTTTGATATTTGGTGGTCATGTTACTTTTGGTGTCTAGTTGGGAAATTGTTCAAATGAAAATGATTGCATCAGAGATGTGGGTTTCGGGTAAAAAATGTGATTTTTGGTCAAAAACTTAAACTCCAAAACTACTTGGCAGATTGACATGAAATTTGGTGGAAACATTTTTAGGGTGAGTAAATTAAGATTTGTTCATGACATGATGATTCCCTCAGTAATATGCAAATTAGGTCTGAAAATGTATCTTTTTGGTCAAAAACCTATAATTCCAAAAGTACTCAGCAGATTGGGCTGAAATTTAACAGGGATGCATCCGTGGGAGTTTAGATGAAGAAATATCAAGCATATAATGATCTCATCAATAATATGCAAATAAGGTGTAAAAATGTGAATTTTGGTCAATGAGACTGAAACTTGGTGAGATGTTTCTGAAAGTGTTATTAAATATTTTGACACAATTGGTCCTAGCCACCATGACCATACCCTTAGCAACAACCAAATGACAGTATATTTTGGTCAAATAACAACATCATTTGGTAGGCAAGTGAGTAAACATTCAAGAAATGTATGCAAATATCCCTTGCAACCATGACCATACCCATAGCAACAGCCAAACGGTCGCATATTTCACAAAGATAACAGGGATTAAGATAATTGAATAAACATTCAAAAATATGTACGTTAATTTGCCAAGCAACAAGACCACACCCATAGCAACAGTCAAATAATAATGTATATTTCGATGATAACAGGAATTGAAAGACAAATGAATAAACATTCAAAAAATGTATGTAAATGTGCCTAGTAAGAAGACCACGCCCATAATAACAACCAATGATCACGTATATTGAAAGGTAATATCAGTAATTCATACACAAGTGAACAAGAACATTGAAAAAGGTATGCAAATATATCTAGCAACATGACTATGCCCATAGCCAAATGATCGCATATATCACAGATAGAAGCATGATTGGATAGGCAACTTGATAGTCATTCAGCAAATGAACACCTATTGTGGACCAGCATATGGATAAGTATTTTTGAAAACTGTACAGTTGTGCTACAACGTGATTGGTGGTATTTTTAGTCCCCGCCGGACGAAGTCCGGAACGAGACTTATGGACTGGGTTCCGTCTGTCTGTCCGTGCGTGCGTGCGTCCGTCCGTCCGTCCGTCCAGAGTCATTTCTTGGAGATGCCTGGACCGATTCTTTTCAAACTTAGTACAGGGGCAACATACAATGGCATACATATGCACGTCAATTTGTTTCATGATACGATCCAATATGGCCACCTAGCAGCCATTTTATTTGCGAATTTTTCCTGTCGATCCAAAGCCATAACTCAGACAGTATTAGGACAGTGCTCTATAACATACATGTGCATTTTTATTGTTGTCGTGATACAATCCAATATGGTCGCGTAGCAGCCATTTTGTTTGTGAATTTTCCATGTCCAAAGCCATAACTCAGACATGCTTAAACAGATCTCATACAAAGTTGGTATTAGGACAGTGTTCTATGACATACATGTGTATATCCATTTTCGTCATGATACGATCCAATATGGCTGCCTGGCAGCCATTTTGTTGGCGCAGTTTTGATGTCCAAAGCTATAACTCAGACATGCTTGAACAGTTTACCCCCTTCCCCCCCCCCCCCCTCCTCCATACCCGACTCATCCTTTATTGTTGAATGGTCTATTCCATGATGTCATCTTCAAGAGCAGGTGGTTGGTGCATGGTTCCTGTTGGCCAACTGATATGATGCCTATCACACACAAAAAGATATACATTGTACCTGTTCAACTATAACACATTAAAACTTTAATATGACCGACAAACTCAACACATAGTATCTCTCTAATTTATCAAATAAATATTGTCTTCCTACACCATGTTACATATTGTGCTCTAAATTACTATGTACTAATTTTCATCTCTGTCATCACGAATTTCCGTATTCCCGAGACTATAACGAAGAGTTTGATATACATATTAATCTGGTTATTTTCCCATTGCGGCATCTCAAGAACTTGGCCACTAAGTTTACTGGTCTCTGTTGCTGCACTCCTTAGAAAATTGATTGGTTGACTGCACCTCACCAAGGTATTCCTATCACCACCACGTATAATCTACCACGTGTAACTAAAACAATATAGTTTTAGTCTGTGTGTAAGTATCTTACCATCCGATACAATTCAACACACACATACACTATACTATACTATACTTTAGCAAGCCAACTATAAAGACAAAAATACGTCACAGATAAATAACACAAATTTTAGTTTATTTACAACAGTATGTATCCATTTAACACAATGCCATATTGTGTACTAAAAATATAGATAAAAATTAACACCAAAGATTTTATCATAATTAATGATATGTCCATAGACACCGATTTCTACTCTCAATGATACGCCAATAAGTTCAGACATTTCATTGTTGTCTTTATCATAATGGTCTGTCATCACAGCTGAATATTAATTTACAGTGTCAGCCATTTAAAACACTACGTTCTCGATTTCTCAATGTCTTCCAAAGAGTTCCCAATGTCTTCTAAACCAGACCACTTCTACATTAGGAAATGCATGGAGAGATAAATTATATTAAATTACATAATTGTATCAATTAAATTATATGAATAGAATATTGAAGTATATTGAGATACATAAAGAGATAAATGAACGTATATGACAAATAATCTTCGTATAAACTTCATCTCAAAAACATAAAATTAAAATATTGACTGAAGGATGACACCACTAACCTGTGAATTTATCTTCTCGATTGGTGATATATTTGACACAACTGATATCAGTAGGAGTTGAATAAATAAAACGTTTTAAAGATCACAAACATCAAAATTTCTAATAAAGAACTTTGTTGAGTAATTCGATAGTATTTGATATAATAGCTTTGTTCACAGAATGTGTATTTAAATAGTTCTGAAGAAACACTCACCTCTATCATCTTTGAGGATCTTGAGGAGAATCTTAAGGAGAGAGTCTGTCCCTCCGTCCTCTTTCTTCTCTCCATTATCTCTTATCATTATCTCAGCATCATCACCATCATGGCGTCTTGAACCTGAAAATTTGTTTTGAGAGATCGATTAGTTGTTGATTACACACATTCTGAAATAGCGCCCTCTACCCTATATAGGACGATTCACCTTTCACTGGTTACAACATTGTGCGGGTTTCAAATTTCAATTTAAAAAAAGTATACAACAGCAACGACTGCGTATACGGTACTTAATATTGAACTTTCCAACATTAGATACATAGTTACGATATCAATATGAATATGAATACAAAAAATTATTACATGTCAATCATATCATTCTGTAACAATTGTAGTCTACATTCAAAGGAGCGAAGGGCATATATTTATACTCACTACTCTGTGCTTTAGAATCTTGCTTTCTGACAATACTCCCATTGTTTCGTAATCTTTCTTGTCTCATCATTATCTTCTGCACTTTCACTTTTACTTTTTCCTCGGCTTTTATTAGTGTTTTCTCTTTTTCTAAGATAAACTCTTCTCGCTGTGATATATCTGTCAACTTTTGTTGTAACTTTGATTTCTCTTCCTCTGAGTTCACTTTCTCTTTTTGTCAATTCTCTGCTTTTCATCTCTTGATTATTTAGTTTTGACTCAAAGTCAATCATTTTCTTGGCTAGTTCTGCCTCTCTCTTCTTCATCACATCCATACGTGACAAAAGTTAACGTTCTTGTATTTGCATTTTTCTCTCAATTACTTTTTCTTTCGCATCCACTTTCTGTTCCCTCTGGTCCAAATCAGATTGTTTGACATTCAGTGTAGCTTCCTTGCTAGCCATATTCTTCGCAAATTCTTCAGCCTTTTCCTCTCTCTGTACACATATTAACTCTTTTTCCTTCAGTCTCCTCTCTGTCTCAGCAATCTCCGTCAACTTCTGTTCGATCAGGATCTCTTTCTGGTCCAAATAAAATTGTCTATTGTTCTGTTCTACCTCTCTGAAATCGAACTTTCTCTTGGTTTCTATCACCTCCTCCTCCTCCTGTTCAAGTTCTCTGACTTTTGCCTCTACTCTCCTACTCTGCTCGTTGAGGGTGTCCTCAATTACAGTCATTTCAACCATTTTTTCATCAAGTTTATCATTTCTTGCATGCAGTATCTGCTCTCTGTCGTCTAAATGACTCTGTCGTTCATTTACATCTGCCTGTTTCTTAGCGACGGCTGTCATCGCTTCTTCTACCTCCCTATCTTTTCTTTCAATTTGTTGTTGTCTGTCATTCAGTTCACTGACCTTGATTGTTGCATTTCTTATTTCGTCTTCGAGACGTCCTTCTCTTTTTTCCAGTCGATGTTCTTCTTCACTAAGAATATTATCTCTTTCATCTAACATCTCTTTTTCTGTACGTACTTTACTTTTGGTTATTTCTAGCAGTTGTTTGACAATCTATGTCTTAGGTGCCCAAATGTGAGCACTGTCTGATATCTGAGACGCTTCTTTGCTCCAGATATGTAACACATCAAGAAAAAACATCAAGATTTCATGGAAAATTTCATCTAGTTTGAAAGGAGCACTGGGAGAAAACTATGACTGAAATATTTGTAGATTTAGATAAGAGCAAATAATATTCAAGTGATTTTGTAACATTTCCGCGTACTTTGCTGTAGCGAAAATACTGGCAACTACAGCAGTGTTGTTACACACGGTAACTTTGTGATTGCCGATATTAGTGTTCTCAAAACCGATACCACAAGATTAGTATTAAATCAAAACTTTAGTATCGCCTGATCTTTCGTACGAAGGTATTTTAAGACAAAAATGTTGAACTATATAACTATTGCAAAGTATATTGGTTTGAAATGTGGTGGGTATGTTTCTGAGGATGTGTGCATTAAGAATTGTTCATGAAATAGTGACATTATGAGGCAATTTGGTTTTAAAATGTTTTTTTTTTCTGTCAAAAATGTTGAATTTCAAATCTGTCTGTGTATCTTGCTAATATGTATTTCTTGATATGTCATTCTGTCTCTGTCAGTCTCAATCTGCGCGATTCGAATGTACTCAATATGAATCCGAGCTTGCCTGGCGAGTGCCAACTATCCCACAAGACACCACGGTTTACTTCGATCAAACATGGCGGCGCCCGTCAGTGCAAACAATACACTGATCGATCTAGATGTTGCGTACGATGTTTGGCATAACAGTAAAGCTATTGGCTACTCAGAAGTTCCAAGTAGTGTGTTTGTTTTACATATTTTACAAATTCACAGACAGTATTGTGAGGAATGTTTCCCAAGTGATTGTCAGCAACAAGGTCGTGACCGCAGTCATGGCTACCTCTCCCGTGGTGTTAGCCAGAGACAAGTCAAAATGGAGACATCGACAGAGTATGACACCCTTAGTGATGATATATCACAGTCTACGTCTATTACGATGAAGTAAGTCAGTTTAATTTATGATCTGTATATATTGCAGAATGATGGCGACTTTTTTCAGTGCAATGTCACATCGCATCGCCGCTGATCATAGACGCATTTATATGTCAAATTCCCTATTTCTACTTGTCCCAAATTTCAAAAAAGCTCAATAATTACTTGAAATTAAATCAAACAATACCATGACTATACTATTACTACTGCGGTAATTGTTTCACTACATGATAGACTTTCAAGGACATTGCAGAGGAATCGTGACATTCATCTTTTAAATTTGTAAATGATTGAGACAAGTTGAAAGTGGGACAAAATGAAATTGGGATGAGATGAACTGGGACGAATGTAGTGAATGTAATGGGGACCAAATGGAATCACAACTACAATATACATTGTGTAGTACTTTAGTTAAGGGTGTCATGCAGGTAAAAAGCGTTCCCTTGTCAATTTACCAGGGTTCCCCATCAAATTCATGGTAACAATGTATTCAACGCTATGTTAGTTTTACCATATCCCCTCCCTTCTGTTACCATTGTAATATTGTAGTATACAGTGTACACAATATAGTCTCAGTTAGTCACCCAAGTGCTCTCAAATGTATAATCAAAACCTTCATGGTCCAATAGGACTCCCATACAACATAAATAATTTACTTAAAATTAGAAATATAACAGTGGCCATTGCATATGTAAATTAAGGTCTCTATGGGTCAACAGTTCATATATTGTACCATGTGACATGGTCTAAGCCAATCACAGAAGGCTGTATGAAAACAATGTATTATTCAAGTGATATTTACTCTTTTCTAAGGTACAAACCAATCTAACATGTCAGTTATTTCTTTAACATTTCCACCCATGTTTTACCAATAGATATATGAAATCAGAAACCGTAGATGATCAGTATCAACAAGACTCAGATGAGATGACAAGTGGACAGGATAGATATGTGAAATCAGAAACCATAGATGACCAGTGTCAACAAGACTCACATGAGCTGACAAGTGGACAGGATAGATATGTGAAATCAGAAACCATAGATGATCTGTATCAACAAGACTCAGAGGAGATGATGGCAAGCCAAGAACTTGAAACTGACTTCTGCTCAGCTGATAATCACCAACTATTAAGAACAGAAAACCATTCTGAAACTGTACCACACTGGGCAAGTGAATGTGGAACAAACAATCTTGGCTCTCCTGGCAATTCTGTTGATACAGGTGTTGCACAAAATACAAGTACAGGTGATTATATGATGAACTCCATAATAATAGAAAAAGAAGAAAGTGATGATAATCAACCAACAAACAAACAATCCGAGTGCTTACAGTGTGAGGACAGGAATGACAATAGGGCTGTTATTGCAGAAAGTCTCATAAGTGAACCATTTACAACTCAAATAATTAAAGTCACATTGCATGGAGATACTGTTGAAAGGATAGATAGTTCATATTCAGACATTAATGATAAAGACAACATGTGTAAAACTTCAGTAAACGCAAACAACAAACAAAATAATGTTGAAAATCACTGTATGACATTGAGAAGGAAAAAGTCATTTGTAGACACAGAGATTGGTAAAGTTTCTCCTACAAGTAGTGATTTGGAGAAAGACACAACTAAAAGACAATTTGTATGTAAAGAGTGTGGTAAAGGATTTAATACGAGTGACAATTTAAAGATACATAGAAGAATCCATACACATAAAAGACTATTTGTATGTAAGGAGTGTGGTAAAGGATTCAGTAGAAATGGCAGTTTAAAGGCACATATAAGAATCCATACAAACGAAAGACCATTTGTGTGTAAAGAGTGTGGTAAAGCATTTAATAGGAGTGACAATTTAAAGGCACATAGAAGAATCCATACAAATGAAAGACCATTTATATGTAAAGAGTGTGGTATAGGGTTTAATAGGAGTGGCCATTTAAAGACACATAGAAGAATCCATACAAATGAAAGACCATTTATATGTAAAGAGTGTGGTAAAGGGTTTAATAGGAGTGACAATTTAAAGGCACATAGAAGAATCCATACAAATGAAAGACCATTTGTATGTAAAGAGTGTGGTAAAGGGTTTAATACAAGTAGCCATTTAAAGACACATAGAAGTATCCATACAAATGAAAGACCATATGTATGTACGGAGTGTGGTAAAGGGTTTAGTATTAGTTGCATTTTAAAGACACATAGAAGAATCCATACAAATGAAAGACCATATGTATGTAAGGAGTGTGGTAAAGGGTTTAAGCAAAGCAGTGCACTGAAGACACATATACAAATCCATACAAATGAAAGACCATATGTTTGTAAGGAGTGTGGTAAAGGGTTTCATAGCAAGAGCCATTTAAATACACATAGAAGAATCCATACAAATGAATGACCATTTTTACATAAAGAAAGTATGGTAAAGGGTTTAAACAAAGTATCACCGTGAAAACATGCATTAAGATCCACACAAATGAAAGCATGGTTATATGTATAGAAAGTGGTAAAGGTTTTAAGTATAGTGGTAGTCTGATAGAATATAAAAAGAAGCTGGAAATATAGAATACATTCTATGTAGATTGTTGTAAAAGGTTTTAACAAAGTGACTGCCCAAAGGCACTTAACAGAAACTATACTAAAGAAAAGGTTTCACCAAAGCAACACACTGAAAATATTACCTATATAATCCACAGAACATAATCAAATGGTCAGATGTTTGTGACAAGGTTTTCCCAATAAAGAAAGAAACTTAACAAGACGTGTGACAAGCTAACCAAATAAATTTTCGATGACAAATTTTTAATTTTATTTTCCATGTTCCTCTGAAAGATTTTCTTTTCTCATGGTAGTGATCTTACTTACAATGGTACATATAAATAAAATACAATACAATACATAACAATATGACTTTATCATCCCAACGTGAGCATTTTTTTGTGCGAGTCGAAAAATAAAAACAATACATGCAAAAAAAATTTTTAAACAAGGTCACAATGTACTTTTAAATGTGTACAACAAATACAGTTTTTAAAAAAAATATGAAGGGACAGGCATGTTATGATTTCAGAAAATGTCGCCGGAAAATATTTTTGAACAAAGTATTCTGTTTATAGAGGCTCAAAATAACTTGAAAGCAATTAGTAGTATATAAAATAGGGTTATAGGATCAGTCAAACGACAACCCCATTTTTCACCGTTTTTTTAAAGTTAAAACGGTCTAATCTATATTAAATTTTGAGTAAACTCAAAAACTAGACCAGTGAAACGACAACCCGCCCCCCCCCCCCTTTTTCACCGTTTTAACGTTTTAAAAATGGTCTAATCTATATTAAATTTTGAGTAAACTCAAAAACTAGACCAGTGAAACGACAACCCCCCTTTTTCACCGTTTTAACATTTTAAAAAAATTTTGAGTAAACTCGGGTTTCTGAACCAGTGAAACATATACAGTGTAACGATCGACAATTGGCAATCTATTAATACTCCCATCCTTTGTTTAAATGAACACACTGGCGGGTTTCAAAGGTCAAAAGGTCAATGAACCCCTATGACGTTTATGGCGTTCATTTAGACAAAAGTATTTATATTATATACATGACAATGAGAGAAAACTGCACTACTTGTAATAGGTGGGCGCCTGAATTTAAATGTGAAAAATGTAACAAACGTTTTAAACATAGACTGTTCAGACATAATTTTATTAAACACACAAATATAAAACACTCTTGTGAGAATAAAAAATGTGAATATTGCCCAACATGTGATCGTGTTTTTACCGAGTTTACATGTGATGAATGTGGGTTTTCATATAAATACGAGTGTCATTTAAATAAACATTATAACAGAGGTACACCTTGCATTAAAGAACCTAAAAAAGAAAATTTGTAAGTTGTGAATTACCAATTGAACAAATAATGTATTAAATAAATATGGATAAAAATATATTTTATTTATATAACATGGACAAGATTCGGAATCCACTCACTAATCGAATGATAAAAGTTGGCGGGCGTGTATACAATAAGCTTATACGGAATGGTGAATTACAACCTATTCCTGAGAATATTTTGGATTGGCCGCTGCCAGATAATCTTCCTCGACCATTAACGGCAGAATATATTATTAATCCTATCACCAAACGTATGATTAAAATAGGTAATGCTACATATTAAAATCTTATTGATAGAGGTTACCAACATGTAGGTGGTGTTATAATGTTACCCAGATATCATGAACTCGAGAGAGCTTTTAAAGGATACGTGAAATCATATGAAATTGATATAACAGAGAATGAACCTCATACACAATTAACTGAAAATAAATTGATAATAAAGGAAATCTTAGAAGAAAATTTACAAAATACAGGTGGAATAAAAGCGATATTAACCTTGAAGATAAAATTTATTAAAAGTGGTAAAGATATGGAAGAGACAACAAGTGATGGTTATTTTAATAGTAGCCCATTGCAAATTATTAATATTGACCAAATAGAAAAACAAATTAATGCAAGTTTCGAAAGAATTATTGAACATATCGCTAAATGGTTACGTGAAGGATCTGGTTTGCAAATAAAATCACTTCTTAATTTTTATGTAAATATCGCAAGATACGAACCTTTACAAGGTAATTCATATATCAAATTACCAAAAGAACTACAACATCACAAGAAAGGTCTCATTAATATACAAAATAATGAGAATGAATGTTTTAGATGGTGTCATTTAGCATATAAGTTTCCAGTCAAAATTAATAAAAATAGACCAACTCGATACAGTCAACATATCGTTGATCTAGATTATAAAGGAATAACATTCCCGGTTACTACAAAACAAATACCTAAAATTGAAAACCAAAATAATATATCTATTTCTGTACTTGGTTATAAAAATAAAAAAGCATATCCAATTTATGTTAGTAAACAAACTTGCGAAGATCACCTTGACTTACTACTAATAACTCAGGGTGATAAAAAGCAGTATGTTTGGATCAAAGATTTTAATCGATTCATGCATGGTATAACAAACTATAAAGGAAGAAAACATTTCTGTAGATATTGTTTACAACATTTTTCAACCGCAGAGATTTTAAATCAACACATTCCTATTTGTTTTGAAATAAATGGGACACAAGCTATACGAATGCCAACTGAGGAAAATAAATGGTTATCATTTAAAAATTATTCAAAACAATTAAATGCACCATTTGTTATTTATGCAGATTTCGAATCTATAACTCGAAAAGTAAATACCTCTCATCCTAATGAAAACACAATATTCACACATCATTACCAAAAGCATGAAGTATGTAGTTTTGCTTATAAACTTGTCTGTTGTTATGATGATACATTCAGTAAAGAAGGTGTCATTACATAGGACCAAATGCATCTAAGATATTTATGGAAATGATGTTATCAGAAGTTGATTATTGTAATAATATAAAACAACAACATTTTAACAAACCTTTGTGTATGAATAAAAACGATGAAATATGTTTCCAAAAAGCAACGCAATGTCATATTTGCAAAACATTATATGAAGAAGATGACATACGAGTTCGCGATCATTGTCATATTACTGGTAAATACCATGGTTCAGCACATGTAAAATGTAATATCAATTTTCAAGTAACGAAAAAAATACCCGTTATATTCCACAATTTAAAAGGATATGACAGTCATTTTATTGTTCAAACCCTTGAAAACTTTGAGGAAAAAATTAATATTATCCCACATTCTATGGAAAAGTTCATAGCTATAATGGTTGGTACTCACTTAGTCTTCATAGATAGTTTAAATATTTTAAATGCTTCATTAGAAAAACTCGTAGGTAACACAAGTGATTTCAAATACACAAAACAAGAATTCCCAGATAGCTTAAAATTACTAACACGGAAGGGTGTATACCCCTATGACTATATGGATTCCATTGAAAAATTCAATGATGTTAGTCTACCACTAAAGGAAAAATTCTATTTCATTCTAAATGAGGCTGGTATAACTGATGAAGATTATGAGCATGCACAAGATATTTGGAAGCATTTTGATATGCAAACGATGGGTGATTATCATGATCTATATCTTAAAACCGATGTACTTTTATTAACCGGTGTATTTGAAAATTTCCGAAAGACATGTAATGTATACTATAACCTCGATCCCTGTCATTATTTCAGTGCTCCTGGTTTATCCTGGGATGCGTGTTTAAAAATGACTTCCATTAAACTCGAATTATTAATGGATATAGATATGCATCTCTTTATAGAAAAAGGTCTTCGTGGAGGTATCTCTTATATATCTGCTGGTCATGCAAAGGCAAACAATCCATACATGAAAGACTATGATCCAACTCAGGAAACAAAGTACATCATGTATTTAGATGCTACTAATCTCTATGGTTGGGCAATGACTCAATCTTTACCAACACACGGATTTAAATGGGTTGATCTAGATTCGCTTGACTTAAGTAAATACACCAACGAAAGTGAACATGGATTAATCCTTGAAGTTGATCTTGAATATCCTAATGAGTTGCACAATCTTCACAATGATTATCCTTTAGCACCTGAGAGACTATGTATTACTGAAGACATGTTATCTCCGCATAATAAAAAGATACATGACTTATTTAATATCAAATGTGGAAATATAGAAAAATTAACTACAACTCTGAGACCAAAAAAGAATTATGTACTTCATTTTCAAAACTTAAAACAATATTTATCACTCAGTTTAAAAATCACTAAAATTCACAGAGCCATTGAGTTTAATCAATCAAAGTGGATGTCGCAATACATTTTATTTAACACGGAAAAAAGAAAGAAAGCATGAAATGCGTTCGAAAAAGATTTCTTCAAACTAATGAATAACTCTGTTTTTGGACGTACCATGATGAATGTACGTAAGCATTGTGGTATAAAATTATGTATAACAGAAAAACAAATGCGGAAATTAATATCTAAACCAACGTTTGTCATGCAAAAAATTATAACCGAAAGTCCAGTAGCAGTGGAAAACAAAAAAGAACGATTAATCCTAAATCAACCCTTATATGTTGGAATGAGTATTCTTGATTTGTCTAAAACTTTAATGTATGACTTTCATTACAACTATATAAAAGAAAAATATGGACCACGAGCTAAATTATTATTCACAGATACAGATTCATTAATGTATGAAATTAAAGCCAATGATTCTTATAAAGATTTCTACAAAGATAAAGACCTTTTTGATAATAGTGATTATTCATCAAAAAGTCCATATTCCTTTGATTATAACAAAAAAGTAATTGGTAAATTCAAAGACGAGTGTGCGGACGTACCAATAATTGAATTTATTGGGCTTTGAAGTAAAATGTACTCTTACATAACAGAGTCTGCTTCCGCACGTAAAGCAAAAGGTATAAAAAAGTTAGTTATAAAAAAGAATATAACTCATGAAGAATATAAGACAGTACTTTTTGAAAATTTACAAATGAAACATTCAATGAATACTATACGATCGATAAATCACCAGATTGGTAGTTACAAAATCAATAAAACTTCTTTAAGTTGCTTCAATGACAAACCCTATGTTCTTGATCATCGTAACACGTTAGCATATGGTCACATTAATTTAAGCTGATTTAAGTAAGCTCGAGTTGAAATGAAATTGGATAACCATTAAAATCTATTATTTCGTTATTTTGATTAGTTATCCAAATTCGAAGACTAGTTATATCCATTTTTTTATGGGTACCGGAACATTAGCAGGAAATGAATAAGTGACAGCTTCTCCTATTTCACCCCGGTCTTGCAGCGTTAAAATTTGTAAATAATTAGACCTTTTCCCATTGATGTAATTAGTAGGTGTATCTATAATATCACACAGGAAGAAAATCTGCTTTGTTTGGACTAATACTCGATGAAATATATTCTTTCTCTTTAAAACCAAGTATCCTCGCAAAATTCTTAGGTTTTGAAAAGTCTATTTTAACATTATCACTGAGTATCATCTGAGTTTTTCCTGTTGGTAAAATTCTCTTAAAATTAATTACTTTTGTTCTACCAATCGCTTGTGACAATGTATCAACATTGTAATTACCTGATTCTATTTTTTTAACTGCCGTTTTATTGTTAGCGGTAAAAGTAATTTCATTGTTTTCTTTCGTAATATTATACCAGGAATTATATAGTTTACACTCCAACAGTCGTATCTGTTTATAACCAGTCAGCGTTTCTGTAAAACTGATAGTAATATTATTAGATTCTTTGTTTATATACAACTTCATTGTTTTTCGTTTATATATATTTATATATTTATTATATACTTAATATAATATGCCATCAAATTTTGGATTAGGTATGATAGCACCACAAGGATATGCACTTAATGATCTCAAAGATGTTTACTCACCCACAGCGTATTTAACCGGACGCAATAATAATAAAGATTTCATCTTAAAATGGAAAAATAGTTCTAAAACATTTAATTTAGAACCAGCAGCAGTTCAATCACACGAGCATACCAACAATTTAGTAGACTTAAATGACATAGATGAGATAATCGAAGAATATAGAGTAACAAAACATCATGTACCATTTGGCTTTGCATATAGCAACAGAGATGATAAGTTCTATACTTTTGAATTTCCACGAGATTTTATTGAATTGATTGAAAAGCCATTAACTCTTGACCATGGTTTAACTGACCGAGTTCCTTATGTGTTGGTTTATAATGATAATGATAAGGCATTTAAATTAGAGGATATCAGACACTATTTATCGGAAGCAGATACTAGACTAGACTTTCTGTACCCAAAGCTGCATTTAAAATTAGATGCTTCAAAAACAATAGTGAAAGAAAACAATATTTTTCGTAGATTTTTAAATTCGGGGAATGGTATTGTAGTTACAACGTTCAAAGAGGAAATCTTTTATTATTTTATGATACGCAGTTTAAAATATTGGGTTTGAAACCGAATGAGGATGAGGTTGAATTAAAATTGTTTACTGCTAATGAAGCGATGACTGAAGATATAAAGAAAGTAATCAATGGTATTATTATTATTAACTGTATTAAATTAAATACTGAGAGTGAATACGATACTCTTTTGAACGGATTTTCAATATCATGTAACCAACGTACATTATTAACTATTGAAATTCATATTGAAAATGAACTTACCAATGTTACTTTGTCAACAAGTAAAGCGTTATCTAAAATAGCACAAGGGTTAAAGACTATAGATATTGGAACAATAACTTTGAAACGTATGATTCTTATAGATTTAAAAGTATTTTAGGCTTATTTTATAGACTTTGATTCGTGTTGTCTAACTTATAAAAATAATTGAGAATAAAAAAAAGTTTATACACTTAATAAAAAGATTAGAGGTATAATATTTTCAATTTAAACAAACAAAATATTAATAGTAGATACACAAAATGGCACAAATGACGCATGAAATGTCTGAGCAAATGAGTATCGAAGATAGTATCGAAGATAAATATCATGAAAAATTTAAGGAGGAATTAAATCAAACACTCAATAAATGGGCAGGTGTTTTACCTCCTCCTTATTCCTTTAAAAAATCTATTAAGAGAATTAATAAAGCAACTAAAGCCAATCAACCAAATAATAATTTATCAACTAATGAAGAATTTGATATTGCGTTAACGGAGCAAACTGTTAAAATATGGAGAGAATTACCCGTTAATGTTGCTCTTTCATTTCTGTTGACTTGGTATTAATTGCCAGATTTTCATTCCCTTCAATTAACTTCCTTTGCATTTCATCATTTTCTTGTTCCATCTTTGTAACTTTGATTTCTCTTTCTCTAAGTTCACTTTCTCTTTTTGTCAATTCTTTGCTATTCATCTCTTGATTATTTAGTTTTGACTCAAAGTCAATCATTTTCTTGGCTAGTTCAGTCTCTCTCTTCTTCATCACATCCATATGTGACAGATGTTCACGTTCTTGTATTTGCATTTTTCTCTCAATTACTTCTTCTTTCGCATTCCCTCTGGTCCAAATCAGATTGTTTGACATTCAGTGTAGCTTCCTTGCTAGCCATATACTTCGAAAATTCTTCAGCCTTTTCCTCTATCTGTAAACATATGAACTCTTTTTCCTCCAGTCTCCTCTCTGTCTTAGCGATCTCCGTCAACTTCTGTTCGATCAGGATCTCTTTCTGGTCCACATCAACTTGTCTACTCTTCTATTCTACCTCTCTGAAATCGAACTTTCTCTTGGTTTCTATCACCTCGGGCTCATTCTCCTTCTTTTCAAGTTCTCTGACTTTTGCCTCTACTCTCCTACTCTGCTCGTTGAGGGTGTTCTCATATCAATTACAATCATTTCAATCATCTTTTTCATCAAGTTTATCTTTTCTTGCATGTAGTATCTGCTCTCTGTCGTCAAAATGACTGTCGTTCATTTACATCTGCCTGTTTCTTAGCGATGGCTGTCATCGTCAACTTCGTTTTTCGCCTCTCAAATTTACTTGTATTAGTTCTTGCAGATCTTTGACAACAACTTATAATTATGCCTTAGTTAGAGAAATGGATGTATAGATGTAGATGATAGATATAGACTAGACATTACGTTTAGAAATGTAAACATGTGATGAGAGATTTTTGTAAACAAATACGACCAACTCTACTGTCTTATAAGTGCTACCCCCCCCCCAAAAAAAAAACAACAACATATAAGTTTGACAAGTATATGAAACATTATCGAAGATGTTAGTTATTATTTCACATAAAAAATAACTACAACAACAGCAACAACAACAACAACAACAACAACAAAATAACAACAACAACAACAAATATATAGATAAACTCTTGCCTTAAAAAGTAGTTATCTTTACCAAACAAATAACGTGAATAGTATACGAACAGCGCATCTCAAGTTTGAAGAACGAAATGAATGAATTCAGTATTGAGCAAATATATCATTTTGAATATCTTATTTGATAATAAAAGTGTTCTATCTTACCTAGAGTATATGTTGTCAACATTGACAAAGAAGTTCGTCTTGAGGAAATCATTTTTAAGGTAATAGAAGTGGGTATACACGACTTATAAGTTTGCTATCACTGCATAAACAGTCAGCATTTCCACGTTCTATTTACATTGACAACTATCGCTTGTGTGAGCAGCAACTATGTTCGAACTCCTGACAGTCTCGTAGAATAGCGCAAGTTCACGCGAGTTTCCCTTCGAACACATCTGGGCGATGCTCCGTTGTAACTATGGCTTTGACACGCACAAACCGACGTGTATATTCTCTAATAATCGGATACCCTCACTCTTCCATCAGCACCAATTTTACAACATTTTAATTCTCAAATGATTAAAGTAAGTTGCAAGATGCGACAGGTGCAGCTAACGAAGACGTCCGTGCAAAAAAATATTTATACACGACTTTTCAATAGGAGATTTGTTGTGTGTTTTAATCATAGGGTTGGAAAACAGGCAATATTTCAGTTGTCAAAACTTACATCAAAATACTTTGTGGGCAAGGGGAGATCGAGAATGTAAAGATCAAATTCAATGTGGAATGATGGGGAGCGGGTAAGGTGAAGATATAAGATTTAAAATATTCAAAAAAAAAACCTGAAGCGTTTGTTTTACCATTAATATATATGGCTTGTGTTACATCATTGCCGAATCATTATATTATTATTATTATCATAATCGATTAATTAAACTACCAACTCTTGCGTGTATCTTATAATCACTGTCCAAAATCGGCACCTGTACTGTATGTCTTTCTTAGTTATTCTGTAAAGTTACGAGATTATTGTTGGTTGAGACACACATATGTACAATCTGATTAAAATCCTGTGTGGATATCGGCTAATTATCGCACATTATATTTCACTTCGGTATTTTTGCTTTAATTGACCTTCGTGATACATGATTACGTTTTCATCAAGCCAATGTCCACTAAGTTCTAGCGCGCCCGTGCCGGTAGCCATTAAAAACGACCTTGCATTAGAATTGGAGGAAGCTTATGGTATTCGGCAAAACGAAACTAAACTAAACCGCTGGGCTCATGGTATTCAACGAAACGAAACCAGGCAACCGAAAAATGGGAAACATTAAAGAGAATGTTAGGGCATAGTAATTATTGCTTTCTTTCTTAGATCGCTTTCATTCTTTAATCCCCAATGAAGTTGTCATTTTCTTAGATCATAACAAGACTAATTCATTTTTAGCGCAACTCAACTGATCATGAGTTTAATCTACAGGAATGCTGTAGGCATGGTTCTGTGTGTGTGTTTGTGTGTGTGTGTGTGTGTGTGTGTGTGTGTGTGTGTGTGTGTGTGTGTGTGTGTGTGTGTGTGTGTGTGTGTGTGTAACAAAATAATTAAATCTTTCAAACTACTGTAAGCAAAGTGTTTTGAAATTATGTTGGAGTTGTCACGGCAAGTGTCAATAAAGAATATTAATTATTCTTGTTATGCTATCCATCGTTTTCGAAGATATACAATCTGAAAAGGTATTACAAGACAAAAATATTGAACTAATAACATAACTAGGCAAAGCCCATAAGCTCGCGCAGGTTAGATTCAATTATGACCGGTTGCCTGGGCCAGAGTTGATACACTTGATTTGGGTCATTTTCCAGGGGTATTGACCAAAACAAATTATTTTTTTGAATGACATCTAATTCTCTGACATGGACGAGAAGTAAAGACAGTCAACACTCTATGCAGTTGTTGGTTTCAAAAACCATCATGGCCATTAGATTGATATTGTTCATTTTCAATCAGCCAACTTATCATAGACCCTCCACCAACGTACGTTGGTCTTTGAACAAATGTTTTGTTGACATGTTGCCGAACATCACGATTTCTCAATTCAACTCGATGATTTAGGAATCTTACTGTACCAACAAACATAGGAACAGTACCGTAGCCTGGGGGGGGGGGGGCAAGGGGGCAGCCGCCCCCAGGGATTTTGGATAAAAGAAAGGGAAAAAAAAGCAACTTTTTGAATACATAGGGATGTTACTAAAATCGTTATTTACGTGACGATTCCTAGCATGCGCGATTTAAATTGATGGTTCACTAATAAAAGTGACTGTACACTGATTCCTAGCTAATATGTATCTTATGTCTCTATTGTACGCTGGCTTACCTTGGAATATAATTGTGTCCAGTAAAAAATTGTAACATTTTGCAGCTAATTAAAAATTTCTTTGTGCGGGAAAGTACAAAAAAGTGCGCACATGCACCGCGAGTAACAGTAGTCTTGAAAGTCTCCTTCATTTGAAGATAGCAAGTCGCAATTATAATGGCAGCGAGTGAAACTCAAAAAAAAAAGACGGAAAAGATCTTTCAACATGAGGTCGCCTGCTATGCTGCATGCAGTGACTCCGAAAATGTGCTCGGTCTCATTTACATATTGTACCTTATATTAAAACATTAACTGATGAAACAGCAGATCTCTTTTTGGAATATATGGTGGCCCTGAAAAACTATTAAACTAGGTACGCAGTTTAAGATCCACTCTTTGAAGATCCACTTTCAATAATTGTTTTCGACGTTGTCTTTGGTTAAAATGTTGTTTGATATACTCATAGCACACTGACACTAGCGTTATTCTGCAATTCAATTTGCTATGAAAAGAATGGCCTTGAATTTGTCAACATAGCTGTACCTTTGACATCATAATCCAAACTTCAATTTCCATTATAATGATAATGACATTCAAGGAGAATTCACTGAGTTCACCTTGGGTTCCGACATAAACGAGGCCAATTTGCTATGGAAAGAATGGCCTTGAATTTGTAAACATAGCTGTACCTTTGACATCAAGTGTAGGTGACAGAAGGGGTGGCTAAAATAATGCTTGTGTTTCATTTGGCGGGGCTTTAGAACATTTTTGTTAGAAGAGAGCCGAGGGTGAGAGGAGCTACACCATTTGTTTAACCGTAAATTGTGTGCATTTCCTAACTGCAGCTATGCATACAAATCGCATAGAGATAGTATCAAGATGACTGATGAATAAGTGCTATCTAAAATGGACCTGAAATATTTTGCTATAATTATATATAGTTTGTTTTATCCTTGTCATGCATTGTGAAAAAATGAATTCGACCTACCTACCCAATGTGATTGGTTAGGTTACCTGTTGACCAGCATTTTTATTTTTTCTGGCCTTACATATGATATTTAATTGCGTATGCTACAATATATATTATGTAAAGTGTATGTAAATTTATGTAAATTAGCACATTTCTAAATTTTAAATGCAAGATTGCACCAAGACAAAGTTTTGCCCCCCCCCCCCCCCGGCAATTTGGTCAGGCTACGGCCCTGAGGAAAGTAGTTATTCTTTTCAGAACATGTAAAAAAAATCAATTACCGACAATATAAATGTCAAAACCATACTTCCACAACCTGGAAATTAAACTGCGCTGTGCACTGTGTCATCAGTGGTCCGTATCGCGTACCTCCGGGCATCAAACTTCCAAATAATGTAACAATTTCGTCTTGAAGTACAGTGATGCCTCAATACTAGTTACAATGTTACGATAATCGTGCCAACAGGCCTACTTTTACAATATTGCAATGCATGGTGATGTTATGTCGCTTATGCTATGCGATGATAAGGTAGCGCGTGGAGAATGCACGTAGTATATGGAAGGCGCATACGTAGTCACTGCGCGCCGCAATGCATCCCTGGGAGCTAGAACCACCAATTTTTTCGCATAGTATATACGACGCAAATGCTTACTAGTGATTGTGCCATTATGCGGCAGCTTCGCTGCTGCTGCGCGAGCTATAACACTATTGCGAGGTATATTGGTTTGAAATGTGGTGGGTGTAATGATATGATCTATACATCAATATCTAATGAATTATACATGAGATCATTCTGACAATGACATCATCACTATCATAAGTATATGTCAACATTATGTCAATAAATTTATATTAGTTGCAATAGTACAACACGACGTCCTGAGCCTCACTGAACATAACATGGTGTCAGAAGTTCTGATTTCTGCATAAAATCTGTTCAGAAGTCACCAAAACTAGTGGAAAGTTAACAGATATCAATGTGAAAAGTGGATACTGCTAGGAAACTTCAGAGAAGTGAAGATTCTACAAGAAAATCTACACTCCAAACATTCCAGTCACACAGCCACACCCTAAAATCACAGTTGATGTGCAGTGAACAAAGAAACCCATAGGAAGCTCAACGTAAGAAACTCAACAAGTAAGTTTCATTCAAATTCTTGACTCAAAATGGCAAGTAACAACTTCAAACAACACAAATGAAACCATACGAGTTCAACAACAAGGTCAATGGAAAACAGCCAAAGTTACAAGCTATGCTGAAACTCCACGTTCATACATCATTCAAACACCGGGAGGAAAACAGTATCATCGCAACCGAAAACATCTATTGAAAACAAATGAGAAACCTCCACCATCGGTAATAACAACAGATACTGGAGATGAGATGATAACATCACCAGATACTCCCTCAACAACTACTGAAACAGGAGAAAACGAGATTCCAACCACCACCACCACCACCACCACCACCACCACCACAACAACAACACCTGACATGACAAAGTCAACAGCTGACAATGCACAGAATATTGTGACAACAAGAAGTGGAAGAGTTGTGAAGAAACCAGAAAGATTCAAAGATTATGTGTGAATCAAACCACTCTGATCAGGCAGAATAATCCTGAATCAGATGATGGAAATATAGTTAGAGTAGGAGATCGGATAGTCCACTCCGATTTTAGATATGATACAAATACTAATTAAATATAGCTTAGTTAGATTGTATTACAGCAATTAAATTCCACAGAACTCTGATGACTCTGACAATATGTTTCACTTCAAACCAATTGATGATGAGAGACAATACACTTATTATGATTTACTAAACATTGCTCGACCAATATAATCCATATCCAATTTGATCAATAATACCAATACATTACGATATATAGTCTCACTCAAAAAAGGAGAGTTGTAATGATATGATCTATACATCAATATCTAATGAATTATACATGAGATCATTCTGACAATGACATCATCACTATCATATGTATATGTCAACATTATGTTAATAAAGTGATATTAGTTGCAATAGTACAACACGACGTCTTGAGCCTCACTGAACATAACAGTGGGTATGTTTCTGAAAATGTGTGCATTAAGAGTTGTTCATGAAATAGTGACAACATTACTTGGCAAATTTGGTTTTAAAATGTATTTTTCTGTCAAATAGGTGGAACTTCAAATCTGTCTGTGTATCTATCTAATACGTGTTTCTTTATCTGTCATTCTGTCTCTGTCGGTCTCAATCTGCGCGAATCGAATTTACTCAATATGAATCCGAGCTTGCCTGGCGAGTGCCAACTGTCCCACAATACACCACGGTTACTTCGATCAAACATGGCGGCGCCCATCAGTCCAAACGATAATACACTGATCGATCTGGGTGTTGCGTACGATGTTTGGCATAACAGTAAAGCTATTGGCTACTCAGAAGTTCCCAGTAGTGTGTTTGCTTTACATATTTTACAAATTCACAGACAGTACTGTGAGGAATGTTTCCCAAATGATTGTCAACAACAAGGTGGTGACAGCAGCAGTCATGGCTACCTCTCCCGTGGTGTTAGCCAGAGACAAGTCAAAATGGAGACATCGACAGAGTATGACACCCTAAGTGATGATATATCACAGTCTACGTCTATTACAATGAAGTAAGTCAGTTTAATTTATGGTCTGTATTTGTTCATTTCGGGGTGAACCATTTGATTTCGGGGGGGGGGGGGTTGAGAGAAAAAAATCTGTCGTTGGATGAAGGAGGAAAACGAATAATTTGATCCCATAATAGAAATTTGGGCGATAATAAAGGGAAGGGTCTCCGAACACCATCAATATTAAATAATATCATAACTAGGCAAAGCCCATAAGCTCGCGCAGAGTAGATTCATTTGTGACCGGCTGCCTGGGCCAGGGTTCACTCATGATACACTTGATTTGGGTCATTTTCCAGGGGTATTGACCATCAAAATTTATTTTATTGAATGACAACTAATTCTCTGACATGGACGAGAAGTAAAGCAAGTCAACACTCTATGCAGTTGTTGGTTTCAAAAACCATCATAGCCATTAGATTAATATTGTTCATTTTCAATCAGCCAACTTATCATAGACCCTCCACCAACGTACGTTGGTCTTTGGACAATTCAACTCGATGATTTATGAATGTTACTGTACCAACAAACATAGGAAAGTAGATATTCTTTTTAAAACATGTAAAAAAAACAATTATCAATAATATAAATGTCAAAACCACACTTCCACAACCCGGAAATTAAACTGCGCTATGTCATCAGTGGTCCGTATTGCGTACCGCCGTGCATCAAACTTCCAAATAGTGTAACAATTTCTCCTTGAGGTACAGTGATACCTCGATACTCGTTACAATGTTACGATAATCGTGCCAACAGGCCTACTGTTACAATATTGCAATGCATGGTGATGCTATGTCGCCTATGATATACGATGATACGGTAGCGCGTGGAGAATGCACGTAGTATATGGAAGGCGCATGCGTAGTCAGTGCGCGCCGCAATGCATCATTGGGAGAACCACCAAATTTTTTCGCATAGTATATACGACGCGCATGCGTACTAGTCATTGAGCCACTTCGCGGCAGCTTCGCTGCCGCTGCGTGAGCTATTAAGTGTATGACATTGCGTTTACCATATATAACCACAGGGTTGTTAATTCGAGTTTGTTAATAAAAGGAACCATTTTCCAAAGCTGGTTTTAAACCAGATGACTCGACTAAACTTTCTGAACCGGGAACGTCTGGAGCATCTGACTTCAAGTCTCGCGACACAAGTGTGTCATCACACAAGCGGAAGCTCTTAGAACTTGAGGAAGACACAGTTCCTAATGAGTCATTTTGGGGTCAGAGTAAAGTAAACAGTATTCCTAAAGAACGATTCAAAACAGTAGATCAGGCAGAAATTTTACTATGCACTATTTGCCAAGGAGTACCTGTAGTTCCAAAACAGACAACTTGTAATCATGTATTTAGTCATTCATGCATAGATGTTTGGTTGAAAAATTCCCATGTGTGTCCTCAGTGTAGAAATGTAATCGATGTAACTGATGTTTTAGATTTAAAACATACAAATGCTCACCTGTTTGAAACTCTACGTATCAACTGTAAATATGAAAATGTTGGTTGTCGGCACTTACTGAAAGTTTCATCCCTCCAGGACCATGAAAATATCTGTTCTTTCAAAAACAAAGGTAAACGATGCACATATGGTAGCCAAAGACGAAAAGCTAGCTTAATTACTGCTGACCACCAATATGTAAAGAGGCGGCGTTTGAAGAGCTTTCTTTATCATTTGGACACTTTCTGCACAGAACATTGTGAATCAAAAGAGGATGTGTTGTTTTTTACACTGAGGTCACATCTATATGACTCTGGTCAAAAAGAAAGGGCTAGTGCTATTGAATCTGTCTGGAAGGGTACAAATGAGTATTTGACTGCATAGGAATGCTTAGCAATGCGAGTTGACAATTTACAAACAAAGGGGGAATACAAAAATCAATATGCATTCTTCAAGGAAAAGTCTTGCAATCCTTTACAGCCCCCAAGTCAGCTAGATGTAACAGAAAAAATGTTCATGCCAGGTACTGTAAGGTATGAAATTACCAGTACTGGAAATATGGTACGGGACATACATTGCACTCCTGTAAAGTTTGGAAAAAATACTACTGAGAGTACAGCACATAAAATTGAGCCTATTGATGTTACTGCACATTTTCAGTCAAACTTGCTTCCAGATTTACCATCTCCCAACATGAAGGGTGTTAGGTTTAACTACTGTGATGCCCTGGCAAAAACCCTTTACGAAATTGATGATGAGATTAATGAAAACTTGAAAATTAACAAAATTGGCCATGATGACCCCTCAATAATTGTGAAAACTGTTGTGAAAGATGGGAGTGATGGCATGGGAGATGTAGCTGTACACAAAGAGAAATCTGACAAAACTCTATCTGACAAAGCATTTCGTTTTTCATTTGCTGTGTTCAGTAGTATTTAAGGGTGAGGAAATTGTTGTTTTCAAGGAGCCCCACCCAGGTTCAATACGCTGTAACAGACCATTGTTAGAGGCTGTGGCCGATGAAAATAATAAAAGTAGCATGTCAACCTTGCTGTCACCTATAGAAGCTGAGTGTAAAGTACTTGAAGGGCGACTGATAAAGATCCAAGTAGGAGAATTTTGGCGGTGTCATGAAATTAAATTTGTAGGCTTTATGGTAGATGAAAAACTAGCCAGAAGTGCAGGTGGATTAGCCTCTGCTGGCTCTTCATTTCTGTGCACTCTTTGTGATGCAACAAGGTCAGATGCAATGAGTAATGTTGGCACATTTTCCATAAACAGGTCTCTTAATGATACACAAGTAAAGGCCGAAATTGCTCGCTTGAATTATGACACACTAAACAAAGCTGATTTGTTAAAAAAATCTCAAGGTGTAAAATCTGCACCAATTTTGTTGAGTGAACCAAGGGATATTGGCATTGATGCTACTCATGCCACTATCAACATAGGAAACTTTTTAAGAAATATATTAATACGCGAAATAGCTTAAATTTATCAATGGGAGTCAAGTAGCAACATTCGTGAAATTCTTATAGATGCAGAGAGGAGGTTTGATTGTCACTTAAAAGAAACGGTTGGCTTGACACCATCACTAATGATGCCAGGTAACTATGCTCGAGAATTATTCAAATATGAAAATGAAGAACATATTCTGCACTTAATCAAAGATCTTGAGAGAAAAAAAATGTTGTCAGTTGTGCTTGAGAAATTTCGATTTGTAAAGAAACTGTACGGTGATAATGACCCTTTAAATAATTATCCAGATGAAGTTCCATGCCTGAAAGAAACTGCAGTCTGTATGGGTAATTTACTTAAGAATAATTTTGGATATGTTGTGTGGTCCAACTATATCCACAAAGTAATAATGCACAAGAGCTACTGGAACTTCATGATGGACCAGGGACAATAGGGGGGGGCTGTCTGGGGAGGGTAATGAGGGCGGGAATAAAATGTTTAGGTGTTTCAGGCTACATCATGCTAGAAGAGGGTCAACACAAAGTGGGTTGAGAGATGTTCTGTGGATACACTGGCTGCACACTAGTCCAAAGTTGAGACAACTGGCTGCAGTTGCATGACGAAAAAAACAAATGCTCACTTTGTGGGAAACAGGGCCACAACAGAGTTACCTGTCAGTTCACATGATATTTATTTGAATCCTGAGCTGTGTCTTGTGTAATACTAGGTAAATATATACTGGTACAGCTAGTGTATGTAGGATGTTGACTGTATAAATAGTACAAATGATATTGTAGTGGTCAGATTCTCAACAGTGGCTGACCTCAGGTAGAGGTTGTTTTGCATTGGCAGTACTTGTACTTTCAGAACCTTAACTACCATGAGTGTTGATGTAGTAAAACAGAAAAATGTGTACAGGTACATACTTTATTATGTGAATGTAATATAAGTAGAACAAAAAATCCCACAATCAAACATTACGTTCGACATGCTATTCACTCAACAAAGTACAGCATCATCATCAAATTGTAGAGTGTATTCTTTATTAATCATCCCAGAACTAATGTGATATATGTATGCACATTTTTAGATATATAGTGAAAATAAAACAAACTTATTTCACCTTCTTTCTCTTTGGTTTCTTTCTACAGTCATTACAAATGAATGATTTTGGTGTAGTTGATATTTCATAACAAAATTCATGAAAATTTCACCCACAGAGCCCCTCACATGTCACCCATAAAGGTAGCTTACATTCTGGCAGTAGATTTACGATGCATTTGTCATCAAGATCACATTTACATGGAGGCATTGACTTGTTAGTGTAAAGAAGTTAATTGCTACTCCCCCCACAAATCTCAACATTGTATCCTTATCTAGAGTAACAGCAGTATGATTGGCTGTGGCAAAATGAGGGAATAATGTTGACATAGATATTTCACATTTACATACATCAATTTTGAATAAAGAAGAACTTGTGGGGGCCTTTGACAAAATTTCTTTACATCCCTGGATGTAACCCCCATAAACAATGATAGTATTTTCTAGTAGGGCTATTGAAGCAGATGAAATAAAATATGGGATGGGTTTAGTAATATCTACCAATGAACCGAAAATATTAGCTCATCAATATGTATATGCAGTAATATAACTTGGTTCACAGACAGTCTTTCTGTTGGTGTCTTCCCACTGAATACCACCCCACCAACATACACAATAGAATCTGATGATTTATTAAAACATGAACTATGATATACACGAGGTACTAACGCAGGAATTGAGAGCTTTCTCCAGCATAAAGTACTACTGTCAACTATATAAAAATTACCATCAGTACAACTTTGCTCAAAAGAAATTTGTTTTGAAAATCTATGGTTCATATTGATTCCCCCAAATAAAATAACATATCTACTGTTGTCAACTTTAGTAAATGTATGGCCAGCTCTTGCTGATGGTATGTCACCTGATTGAGTTAATTCTGTGTCTATGTGGGGAGTCAGTGGGTTGATATTGTTACTGTTTTTAGAAATCTTTGCCATGTACTTTGCCCCCATCTGTTCGATGACTATAGCTTCATCACTTGGGTACATATATTCAGCATTCAGACCCCCCCCCCCCCCCCATATTAAAATTTTTGTTTGTCTATCATTTGCTGAAATATCAACAAATCCAGGGCAATGAAGTGCAGCAAGGTGGGACCCATGTACTTCAATTCTCTCTGTAGAGACTATACTAACATCCTCTTTCTCAACCAGGTAGGCAATTCTATAGAGGCTCCCCTCACTACAATTCCAGGTTCCCTCCTCAGAGTCTCTAACGCCACCAACTACAAACTTTTTCATACCATCTACAGTGACAAGAAATGAGGTTTAAAATAAAGATTGGTTTGGAGGGGGGTGGTTTAAACAGAAAAAAGAGCATGTTATTAATCATAAAAGCTTAAGGACTGACATAATTATCCTATCACATCATATCTGTGGAATGCAAACTTTTTTTCTCGGGGAATACAGTCACTGCGTTAATAGCTGACTTGTGTAAGAATTTATAAGCTTTGCCCATCGGCTTTTACCGTCCTCAATAATATTGCGTCAATTCATACATACGTACATACTTAACTAATACAAGTGGCGTAGAGCATTGTCGACGTTTGAGACGTAGGTTGTTTATTCACTTTAACTAAATTGTTCATGTACAACACGTACACACAAAAGTATGGGAGACCAAATGAGGAATGTTATATGAAACCATACTTTGAAATTAATGATGGTGAATGTTCAAGGTCGTTTAGATGAAATCGTAGGAACACGAGATACGATACTCGATCGATCGATAACACAGGCTAACTCAAGTTGAACGTACATATACATGTAGTGTTCACAAACATGCCCTAATTACCTCTCAATGTCTGTTCTTTATACACAATACTGTGCCCTTTGGGTGGAAAATAATGGTCTAAACCCAACAACTTCTTTGTTGAGGCCCGAAATCTGTTTTCTACTGCCTTTCGTAAGACAAAAAATTTGGCCATGTCGGAGTCTAATCTGACTGACGCTAGATTGTTTATGGAAGTGAACGTGAAAACTGTAACTGCGCATGTGCCGTCAGCCTGATCGGTTCATCTGCACATGAGCGATAAATTTACCCATGAACCTTGGCGGTAAGTTACGTTTCCATAGGGCTGTATTGGCAAAGTACTATGTGCAATATAGTCTCAGTTAGTCGGCCAAGTGCTCTCTAATGTATAATCAAAGCCTTCATTTGTCCGATAGGACTCACATACAACATAAATAATTTACTTAAAATTGGAAATATAATAGTGGCCATTGCATATGTAAATTAAGGTCTCTATGGGTCAATAGTTCATATATTGTACCATGTGACATGGTCTAAGCCAATCACAGAAGGCTGTATGAAAACGATGTATTATTCAAAAGTGATATTATACTCTTTTCTGAGGTACAAACCAATCTAACATGTCAGTTATTTCTTTAACATTTCAACCCATGTTTTACCAATAGATATATGAAATCAGAAACCATAGATGACCAGTATCAACAAGACTCACAGGAGGTAACAACTGGACAGGATAGATATGTGAAATCAGAAACCATAGATGGCCAGTATCAACAAGACTCGGAGGAGCTGACAAGTGGACAGGACAAACATGTGACGATGACAACTGAACAGGATAGATATGTGAAATCAGAAACCATAGATGATCAGTATCAACAAGATTCAGAGGAGGTGATGGCAGGCCAAGAACTTGGAACCGACTTCTACTCAGCTGATAATCACCAACTATTAAGAACAGAAAACCATTCCGAAACTCTACCAGACTGGGCAAGTGAATGTGGAACAAAGAATCTTGGCTCACCTGGCTATTCTGTTGATACAGGTTTTGCACAAAATACAAGTACATGTGATAATGTGATGAACTCCATAACAATAGAGAAAGAAGAAAGTGATGATAATCAACCAACAAACAAACAATCCCAGTCCTTAAAATATGAGGACAGGAATGACCACAGGGCTGTTATTGCAGAAAGTCTCATAAGTGATCCGTTTCCATCTCGAATAATGAATGTCACATTGCATGGAGATACTGTTGAAAGGGTAGATAGTTCATATTCAGACATTAATGAAAAAGACAACATAATGTGTAAAACTTCAGTAAACCCAAACAACAAACATAGTAATGCTGAAAATCACTGTATGACATTGAGAAGGAATAAGTCATTTGGACACACAGAGATTAGTAAAGGTTCTCCTACAAGTAGTGATTTAAAGAAAGACACAGATAAAAGACCATTTGTATGTAAAGAGTGTGGTAAAGGGTTTAATACAAGTAGCCCCTTAAAGACACATAGAAGAATCCATACAAATGAAAGACCTTATGTATGTAAGGAGTGTGGTAAAGGGTTTAAGCAAAGCGGTGCACTGAAGACACATACAAGAATCCATACAAATGAAAGACCATTTGTTTGTAAGGAGTGTGGTAAAGGGTTTAACACAAGTAGCCATTTAAAGGCACATAGAAGAATCCATACAAATGAAAGACCATATGTATGTAAGGAGTGTGGTAAAGGGTTTAAGCAAAGAGGTGCGCTGACGACACATACAAGAATCCATACAAATGAAAGACCATTTGTTTGTAAGGAGTGTGGTAAAGGATTCAGTACAGGTAGCCATTTAAAGGCACATAGAAGAATCCATACAAATGAAAGACCGTTTGTTTGTAAGGAGTGTGGTAAAAGGTTTCATACCAGTAGCAATTTAAATTCACATAGAAGAATCCATACAAATGAAAGACCATTTTTACATATAAAGAAATACATTCTATGTAGATTGTTGCAAAAGGTTAAAGGAAAGTGACTGCCCGAAGGCACTTAACAGAAACTATACTAAAGAAAAGGTTTCACCAAAGCAGCACACTGAAAATATGACCTATATAATCCACAGAAAATAATCAAATGGTCAGATGTTTGTAACAAGGTTTTCCCAATAAAGAGAGAAACTTAACAAGACGTGTGACAAGCTGACCAAACAAATTTTAGATGATAAACATTTAATTTCATTGTCCATGTTCCTCCATAGGGAAAAGGACAAATAATCAATTTTGTTCTCGCAATTTTCCAGATTTCTAATACTATTTTCTGTATATTTCAAATAAAGTTTTAAATACTGCTTCCTCTCAGTTTTTTTCATTATATTCCCTACCTGATATCACTGTCTTATCTTAGTTTATCAGCTTTGAATTAATTAGTAGCTTGCTAGTGTGTAAAAATCCACTGATCCGACTAATGGAGGAATCAAAATTGATTATTTGTCGTTTTCCCTGTGGTTCCTCTGATAGATTTTCTTTTCTCATGATAGTGATCTTCCTTACAATGATACATATTAAGTAAAACAAAATGTTATAGTTTGGCAAAAGTATGGATTTTGTCTGGTTTTCCAAGGTATTGTTTTCCAAATTTCTGGACAATCTCATAAAAAATAATAAATGTGTGCATATTGATTACAAAATGTGATTTTTGGTCAAAACACTTAAACTCCAAAACGACTGGGTAGACTGGTCTGAAATTTGGTGGGAACGTTCTTTAAGGGATCTAAAGTAAGATTTGTTCATGCCATAAGAAGTATGCAAATTAGGGCTAAAAATGTGGTTTTTTTAGTCAAAAGTATATAATTCCAAAGTACTTTGTTGATTTGGCTGATATTTCACAGGGATGTTTCTGGTGATGCATGGATCAAGTGATATTAATTACATGATTATCCCTTTAGCAATATGCAAAAAATCCCTGGTGTGAAACATAACAGGGCTTTGACTTGGCCCACAAATGAAAGGTTCTTCAACTTCTTGTGTATTGATGCAATAAAACCATTAAATCTTTTATGGGCTACTTCACATGTCAATGTCAATGGCATGAAGATTACCCTCTGTTTGAGGTTGCTTGGAAACACTGCTTTTACTATTAGCACTGCTTAATTAAATTATAGAGTGTCTATGATTAAAACATGAAGTTCATTCATATGCTACAAAGAGTCTGTTTTGGGTTAAAAAGTGTTATTTTTTTAAGTAAAAAAAACTTAATCTCAAAAACGACTGGGCAGATTGGTCTGAAATTTGGTGGGAACATTTTCAGGCGTATTTAGATTAAGAAATCTACCGGCCATGATAATCCCATCAGTGATATGCAAATAAGGTGTAACAATGTGAATTCTTGGTAAAAAACTTGTATATCGAAAAGTACTCGGGTCAGTGAGACTGTTCAAATTATGAGATGTTTTGGAAAGTGTTATGCTGCAGATTTTCTTGAAAACATGTCAAAATTGACCCTAGCAACCATGACCACCCCTTTAGCAACAACCGAACTACTATATTTTGCTCATTTAAAATCATCTGGTAGGCAAGTGAGTAAACTTTCAAAAATTGTATGCAAATTTCCCTAGCAACCATGAACACACCCATAGCAACAGCCAGATGGCAATAGCAACACGGATACTTAGACAAGTGAACAAACATTCAAAAAGTGTATGCAAATATGCCTAGCAACAAGACCACGCCCATAGCAACAGCCAAATGATCACCTATATTGTAAAGATAAGTGGAGATTAATAGACAAATGAATACATATTCAAAAAATCAACAAGACCACACCCATAGCAACTGCTAAATGATCATGTATATTGCAAAGATAATAAAAAATGTATGCAAATATGTTTAGCAACAAGACCATTTTCATAGCAACGGTGTATATTGCAAAGATAATGACGGGTTGGATAGGCAACTGGGTAGTCATTCAGCAAATGAACACCTATAAAGTGTTCATAATCATTAAAAAAATATACAGTTGTGCTACAACGGCAATTGAGGCTATTTTTAGCACAACTTAACTGAGGTTCAGTAGTGCTATAGGGATCGCCGGGTGTCTATCTGTCTGTCTGACTGCCTCTCTGTCTGTTTGTGTATGTGGGTGTAAACAACTTAAAGTCAAAAACCACTGAACCGATTGCCATGATATTTGGTGGGTCCATTACCTTGGGTGTCTAGTTGAGAAATTGTTCAAATCTAAATGATCACATCACAGGTGTGTGATTTGGGTCAAAAACTGTGATTTTTGGTCAAAAAACTTAAACTCAGAAACTACTTGGCAGATTGGTGCGAACTTCGGTAGAAACATTCTTAAGGGGGTGTAAAGTAAGATTTGTTCATGACATGATTTCATCGGCAATATGCAAGTTGGGCCTAAAATGTGTCTTTTTGGTTAAAAATCTATAGTTCCAAAACTACTGGGATGAAATTTAATGGGAATGCATCTGGAGATGTATGGACGAAGAAATATTAAGCATACGATAGTTCCAGGGAGTGATATGCAAATTAGGTGTAAGAATGCTCATTTTTGGTCAAAAACTTATACATTTGTATCTCAAAAAGTACTTGGTCAATGAGTCTGAAACTTGGTGAGATGTTTCCGAAAGTGCTATTCTGCAGATTTTTAACAAAATTGGCCCTAGCAACCATGACCACGTCCTTAGCAACAACCAAATGGCAGTATATTTTTGTCAAGTAACAACATCATTTGGTAGGCAAGTGAGTAAACATTAAAAAAATGTATGCAAATACCTTAGCAACCATGATCATGTCCATAGAAACAGCCAAACGGTGGTGTATTTCACTGAGAACTGGGATTCTTATGAGACAATGGGATAAACATTCAAAAAAATGTATGTAAATTTGCCTAGCAACTAGACCACGCCCATAGCAACAGCCAAATGATCACGTATATTACAAAGATAGCAACATGGTTGGATAGGCTACTGGATAGTCATTCAGCAAATGAACACATACAATATATTCTTAGCATGGACTAGCATATAGATTTTTAAAAACTGTACAGTTGTGCTACAACAACTGGCGGTATTTTTTTTTAATTTCGTTGCAAGCACATTTTCTTAGGGGCGACGTCAAAAGATCGATGTTTACAAAAAAACTGAATTGCTTTAGTTTGGGGGTGGGGGGGTTTTGGCCAAATTAATTTCTCAACCGTCAAAAACGATTTAACGTCATACTTAGCAAATTTAGTACGATTTCAAGGCTGTTTTTACCTATAAGGGCGGCCCTTTTTATTTTTCTGTTTCTCATCTCCCGACCGACCCTAATTTCCAGCTCCGACATCAGAAAAAAACAACGTTTTTTTTATTTCCGACCGACTCGACCCTTGAGTTCAACACAGCAAGACTGTAAGGTTCAAATGAACATCAAACGTTCCTCATGGCGTCTTAGACCAGTGTATGTTCTGCCGAGGCCACGACCTTGCAACATTGGCCCCCTAAAATTACAAATGACGCAATAATTTTCCCACCTTGCGCCGCTTTGGCACATTCATTTTACGGCAAACATCAAAATTATCTAAGTCCAGGGCCAGGCCCTGACGTCAATCCCACAAGAAGTATACTGACTCCGTGAGGGAAAATTTTGTTGTCACTTATATAAGATACAGTGACAACGCACAGTTCTATTGGTAACATAAAAAATGACAAAAAAAGATCAACTTTGATAAATTTAATCTACAAATTGAAACATTAGAGGGAGTAGATGATCGACGAGACGTCGAAATGGACGTCTCTCGTCACATATTTTGTCTACCATCACTGTCGCGGCCTCTGACCTACTCACTGACGTGTACGAAACACTGAACTTGCTACCGGAAATCGGAACATCTATCTGCCACAGCTCAGAAGCCTTAGTAAACCAAATTTATGGGACAGGTTGTGATTTTCATTTGTTGATGGGTTAGATTAATGGAAACAAAATGAGTACATGTGTATTTTGATTCCGAAAAAGCTGTGTTAGACTGTTAGAGGATCATGTTGCATGATGTGACAGTGACACATATGTGAATGTTAGGCACTGACTGAATCAATGCGTGATCACTGGCATGGCCATATAGACGGCCGATGCATGTGCGCCCGGTCATGGTCAGACATGAAGAATGAACTTGTTGTGCAAATCAGAAAATAATTACAGTGGTATTTACAAAGCATCCTAACTTTGACGTTGATAGTTTTAGTTCACGATTTCTGAGTTTCAAGGACACCTAATGTCAGCTTTCCGTATCAAGTTTACAGTATGTAACTAATGCTGTCATTTGATATCACAGGACCAAATCATGATACACAGCCAGTAACGGTAATTAATAAAAAATAAATTATTTCAAAGTTTGTTTGACTGTATTATTTGTAAGTTTTTCGTTCACATTTGGTACTTTTTAAAGTCAGGGATTTTTTTCTTCAAAATGTTGGTTTTTCTTAACCTCGTCATGAATTTGAAGAGGGAATGATATTAAAACACAGCAGTGTACTAACGGTTCTACAAATGGAACAAGTGGTTACAAGATTAGGATTTCTCAAAGTTTTTATTCAATCATATGTTCCCTGTGACTTATTTTGAAGTTGTTCTTTGTCTTTGTCTGAAAAAGGGAATTATAAATTTGAGCACTGCTATTCATGATATTCAGATTAAAAATTGTGACTACCTGGCTGTCCAATCTTTCAAAACAATATATAATATATAGAAATGACTTAAAAATACATAATCTTAATTGCCTTCTTTTTCTAAGGTGTAATGTGTAGTCCACAATTTTCAAAAAACAGCTTACTGGGAACTGTTATTGTGAATGGAATTTTTTTATGTTGTTAGGTAATAGTCTATGTGTAATGGAATATCTAAGACCACAGTATCTCTATAGTGGTCTGAGGTAATATATATATGAATATTTCATAGACAATAATAATTGACCCCACTCCCTGTCAAATGACCCCACTTTTTGCAAACAAGGGGCCTTTGTCCCCACTTGTTGGAAACCTTGGCAGAACACTGCCGTCTACCCACACCCCCACCCCCTTTGTTACGTCGGAGCAGCACTGTGTCTTTCGTGGCTAAAGTCGTTGAGGTTTGATGAGGGATAGGGCTCGAAATTAATTCCGCCGTGTGGTACATTTTGCTGCAATGTAATAATAGCTCAGAATATTTCTATCATTTTCAAAATTATGCTTAAAATTGGTAAAAGTCATACTGCATTCCTCAAAAAGTTACATACTAAAGTTCAAATTAGCGATGTCAATGCCACTTTGATTAATAGGACGAAGTGTAATAGTACTCCTGATAAAATCATACAATAGTTCCTGGCTACAGATATACACCCATCAGGATGATAAGTATTCATCTTCTTACAAAGTTATTCTACGGACTTGTCAACCTTGCTAAAATGAAGGAAAGAGACCTGTAACAAGGAATTCAATAAAGAGAAGAGAAAAGAAGTTGTAGAGAGACTGACAGGACAGAAAGGACAGAGAATAGAACTGAAAAAATACAGATTTTTTTCCTTGCCCCCTTTTTTTATTTCGCTTGCCCGCCTGACTATTCCACTGGAGATGAGAAACAAACAAAAAAGATCACCCTAACACTGCGTACACTCGGTCCGATTTATCAGCGATATACGGTTAAAATGGTTTGCTGTTTTTATTTATAATTCAGTAGTATATTGTTACGTTGTTTGAAAGTGGAAGTATACAGTATGAGTCTGAAACGATTTTCAATTTTAGGTCAGTTAAGTTAGATATAAGTTACTAAAGATATATTATATTGAACTTTTGATGTTGCCCCTTAGATCATAACAAGACTAATTCATTTTTAGCGCAACTCAACTGATCATGAGTTTAATCTACAGGAGTGCTGTAGGCATGGTTCTGTGTGTGTGTGTGTGTGTGTGTGTGTGTGTGTGTGTGTGTGTGTGTGTGTGTGTGTGTGTGTGTGTGTAACAAAATAATTAAATCTTTCAAACTACTGTAAGCAAAGTGTTTTGAAATTATCACGGCAAGTGTCAATGAAGAATTATTCTCTTTCAGGATATACAAATTCGATCTAAAAAGGTATTTTAAGACAAAAATATTGAACTATTAAATTATTGCGAGGTATATTGGTTTGAAATATGGTGGGTCTGTTTCTGAGAATGTGTACATTAAGAATTGTTCATGAAATAGTGACAACATTACTTGGCAAATTTGGTTTTAAAATGTATTTTTCTGTCAAAAATATTGAACTTCAAATCTGTCTGTGTATTTTTTTATCTGTCATTCTGTCTCTGTCAGTTTCAATCTGCGCGATTCGAATTTGCTCAATATGAATCCGAGCTTGCCTGGCGAGTGCCAACTATCCCACAATACACCACGGTTTACTTCGATCAAACATGGCGGCGCCCGTCAGTGCTAACAATACACTGATCGATCTAGATGTTGCGTACGATGTTTGGCATAACAGTAAAGCTATTGGCTACTCAGAAGTTCCAAGTAGTGTGTTTGCTTTACATATTATACAAATTCACAGACAGTACTGTGAGGAATGTTTCCCAAGTGATGGTGACCGCAGTCATGACTTCCTCTCCCGTGGTGTTAGCCAGAGACAAGTCAAAATGGAGACATCGACAGAGTATGACACCCTTAGTGATGATATATCACAGTCTACGTCTATTACGATGAAGTAAGTCAGTTTAATTTATGATCTGTATTTGTTCATTTCGGGGTGAACCATTTGATTTCGGGGGGGGGGGTTGAGAGAAAAAAATATGTCGTTGGATGGAGGAAAACGAATAATTTGATCCCATAATCGTAATAGCTTGAGAGAAAAAACAGACAGAAAGTAAAAAAAAATTGTTGTGATGTGCAGAAATCAGCTAAATTTGGGCGGTAATAAAGGGAAGGGGTCTCCGAACACCATCAATATTAAATAAGTGTATGACATTGCGTTTACCATATAACCACAGGGTTGTTAATTCGAGTTTGTTAATAAAAGGAACCATTTTCCAAAGCTGGTTCACACTTGATTATTTTGTTAAATTGGTATAATTAATTGCTTTAAAGGTCAGTTAGCTAAGTGTCCGGTTTGTCAAGGTTATTGACCCTGGTATTAGGGTAGGTTAGCAGGGAAGACATTGGCGATACGTCCCATGGTCTATACGGTAGTTGACCCTTCTTCGATGGTGCAGATAAAGTCCTTTCTGTTACCGTGGTTTCCCAACCTCAGCATAAAAGCTGTAGTCCATGATGCATGGCTAAGTACACTCCTTGGTAAAGCAGCAGGAATTCAGTGTTGTAGCATTTACGTGTATTTCACAGCCATAGTGTAGGTACTAGTACTACTTTTGTCTGATATTGTGATGTACTTTGATTTTATCATTAAGTTACCTAGGAATATAATTATTTTGTCTCATAAATGTATGCTAATTTATGCTAATGAGCCGATATCCTATCAATAAATCCAGGGGAGAACACTGGAAGGGGAGGAATTTCTTAGCTTTTCATGTGTTGCCATACTTTTTGTCATGTAAATGTAGCCCATATAATTGTATAGATATTTCAATGATATCAGTGCCAATGTATGTCACTTCAACATGACTCATAAAAAAATATTGTGTTCACAATGTTAGCCCTTAGTGTGAGCCACAAATGAGCTTAAATTACACTGTGGTTATTGACTCATGTCTGTCGTTACACAAAAATAAGTATGCGTTGTAATATTGTGGTATATAGTATACATGTATAGTCTTAGTTAGTCATCCAAGTGCTCTCTAATGTATAATCAAAGCCTTCGTTTGTCCGATAGGACTCCCATACAACATTAATAATTTACTTAAAATTAGAAATATAACAGTGGCCATTCAATATGTGAATTAAGGTCTCTATGGGTCAATAGTTCATATATTGTACCATGTGACATGGTCTAAGCAAATCACAGAAGGATGTATGAAAACGATGTATTATTCAAAAGTGATATTTTACTCTTTTCTGAGGTACAAACCAATCTAACATGTCAGTTATTTCTTTAACATTTCTACCCATGTTTTACCAATAGATATATAAAATCAGAAACCATAGATGACCAGTATCAACAAGACTCAGAGGAGGTAACAACTGGACAGGATGGATGTGTGAAATCAGAAACCAGAGATGACCAGTATCAACAAGACTCAGAGGAGTTGACAACTGAACAGGATAGATGTATGAGATCAGAAACCACAGATGAACGGTATCAACAAGACACACAGGAACTGGCAAGTGGACAGGACAAACATGTGAGATCAGAAATCAGAGATGAAGAGTATCTTCAAATCCCAGAGGAGGTCACAACTGGACAGGATGGATGTGTGAAATCAGAAACCAGAGATGACCAGTATCAACAAGACTCAGAGCAGGTGATGGCAGGTCAAGAACTTGGAACCGACTTCTACTCAGCTGATAATCACCAACTATTAAGAACAGAAAACCATTCTGAAACTGTACCAGACTCATACTCGGCAAGTGAATGTGGAACAAACAATCATGGCTCTCCTGGCAATTCTGTTGATACAGGTTTTGCACAAAATACAAGTACAGGTGATGATATGGTGAACTCCATAACAATAGAGAAAGAAGAAAGTGATGATAATCAACCAACAAACAAACAATCTCAGTGCTTAGAGTATGAGGACAGAAATGAACATAGGGCTGTTATTGCAGAAAGTCTTATAAGTGAACCATTTACAACTCAAATAATTAAAGTCACATTGCATGGAGATACTGTTGGAAGCATAGATAGTTCATACTCAGACATTAATGATAAAGACAACATGTTGTGTAAAACTTCAGTGAACCCGAACAACAAACATAGTAATATTGAAAATCACTGTATGACATTGAGAAGGAAAAAGTCATTTGGACACACAGAGATTAGTAAAGGTTCTCCTACAAGTAGTGATTTGGAGAAAGACACAACTAAAAGACCATTTGTATGTACAGAGTGTGGTAAAGGGTTTAATAGGAGTGACAATTTAAAGATACATAGAAGAATCCATACAAATGAAAGACCATTTGTATGTAAGGAGTGTGGTAATGGGTTTAATAGCAGTAGCGATTTAAAGGTACATAGAAGAATCCATACAACTGAAAGACGATTTGTATGTAAGGAGTGTGGTAAGGGGTTTAAAAGCAGTAGCGATTTAAAGAGACATAGAAGAATCCATACAAATGAAAGACCATTTGTATGTGGGGAGTGTGGTAAAGGGTTTAATTTGAGGTACAATTTAAAGACACATACAAGAATCCATACAAATGAAAGACCATTTGTATGTGGGGAGTGTGGTAAAGGGTTTAATAGCAGTAGCGATTTAAAGAGACATAGAAGAATCCATACAAATGAAAGACCATATGTATGTAAGGAGTGTGGTAAAGGGTTTAATAGCAGTAGCGATTTAAAGATACATAGAAGAATCCATACAAATGAAAGACCATATGTATGTAAGGAGTGTGGTAAAGGGTTTAATATGAGGTGCAATTTAAAGACACATAGAAGAATCCATACAAAGGAAAGATGAAAGACCATATGTTGGGAAGGAGTGTGGTAAAGGGTTTCATAGGAATAATGATTTAAAGGTACATAGAAGAATCCATACATGTGAATGACCATGTGTATGTAAAGAATGTAGTAAAGTGTTTATTTAAAGCTGTGCACTGAAGAAACAGTTAAGAATCCATACAAAGGAAAGATGAAAGACCATATGTTGGTAAGGAGTGTGGTAAAGGGTTTCATAGGAATAATGATTTAAAGGTACATAGAAGAATCCATACAAATGAATGACCATTTTTACATAAAAGTTGTTCTTTTAGCAGACAAGAAAAATGATATCTCATGGAATGTATGCCTTTTGCTCTGGAAATAAATAAATTTACATGTATTTACACCAAGTTTTATGAGTATCTAATTTTGCATGTATTTTTGAATTTAATCACCAACAAATGTGTTTGAAGGGATTTGAGATTGGTGACCAGCTCGAAATTATCCTACTGAAAATTGAGGAAAAATGACATAAAATCAAAAAATCCTAATTGTGATATGATTCAACAAAGGCTACCAAATTGAATTTTCACATCTGAGATGTGTATTGGAAAAGGTCAAAGATGTTTCTTTTTTCTTTAGAAAAAACAGAATCAAATTGTATAAATATATTAATTTGAGTGGTAAAATCTATATGTTTTGTTCAGAAGGCATGTTGAATATTCAGCACCATCAAATTGAAAAAGTTGTCTTCCAACTGTTATCCAGTATCCAGAATGCCCCTAGCAGGCACATTTTCTTAGATCATAACAAGACTAATTCATTTCTTAGCGCAACTCAACTGATCATGAGTTTAATCTACTGGGGTGCTGTAGGCATGGTTCTGTGTGTGTGTGTGTGTGTGTGTGTGTGTGTGTGTGTGTGCGCGCGCGTGCGTGTGCGTGCGCGCGTGTGTATTGACTAAATAAAGAATGAAATCTTTCAAACTACTGTAAGCAAACTTTTGAAATTATGTTGGAGTTGTCACCGCAAGTGTCAATGAAGAATTATTTGTGACATGCCACACATCGCTCTCAGGATACACAAATTCGATCTAAAGGTATTTTAAAACAAAAATATTGAACTATAAAACTATAGCGATTTGCGAGGTATATTTGTTGAAATGTGGTTGGTATGTTTCTGAGTATGTGTACATTAATAACTCTTAGCGAAAAAGTGACAACATTACCAGGTAAATTTGGTTTAAAAATGTATTTTGCTGTCAAAAGTTTTGAACTTCAATTCTGTCTGTGTATCTATCTAATACGTGTTTCTTTATCTGTCATTCCGTCTCTGTCAGTCTCAATCTATTTTTACGCGAATCAAATTTACTCAATATGAATCCGAGTTTGCCTGGCGAGTGCCAACTATTCCACAATTCACCACGGTTTACTTCGATCAAACATGGTGGCGCCCATCAGTGCAAACAATACACTGATCGATCTAGATCATGCTTATACTAGTTTATGCATGGTCGAATGTTTGTCCAGTGTAATGATCTCCCAGCAGATGGGATAAAGCAAACTTTTGATATTAGTGATATCTCGCCAATTATAAGATTAGGAGTGTTTTAATTTAGATAAGAGGAGAAGAATAGACCAGGCGTCTTTCTTTAGTCAATAAAGAAAATAGAAAATTACATACAGCCTCAGACTTTTAGTGGTCGGAGATATAGCTGAGAGCAAAGTAACCAGGGAAAGAAAAAGAAATAGTTTTAAAACTCAATGAGTGAATTGATCAATATCACACACAAAATAAGTTATATTGCACCACAAAAATTGATTATTCAATCGATCAATCATTCAACCAAATAATACATCAATCAATAAATCAACCGATCGATGATCGATCGATCGACCGATCAATCAATTACGTGCTCGCTGCCCCCTGTTGTTTCCCAAGTGATTGTCAACTACAAGATGGTGACCACAGTCATCGCTACCACTCCTGTTGTATTAGCCAGAGACAAGTCAAAATGGAGACATCGACAGAGTATGACACCCTATAGCATGTTGGATTCATTCTCAAAAGGGTTAGACTATCACTGGAGGTAATTTACTATTCTACATTTGTTTACATTTACTCACTGAGATTTTATGTTTAGTGCATAAGAAAGTTCTTTCCACGGTGTAGCTATATCAGACTGTTAGTAACAAAACTATTGCTACATGTGAGGTACACCAGTTATTTTTTAAGCATACTTTCTTTGAACGTATGTTAACTTTGTAATATTTCATGTCGGTCCAACAGACAGCTATGTAGAATGGGATATGCAGTCAGCCAAAGTTCTATAGAGAGAAAAGTACATGAACTGAACAAGGCAAATGAAGAATTTGTGATAAAAAAAATTATGGGGTTCCTCCCTGACTTTCAGAAAAATGGAGTTACCCATCCTAAACTTGAAAGGGAGATAAAATATCATCATATACATGTTTCCTAGAATCAAGTTACAACAATTGTCATTCTTAAGCCACTTGGTCCTTCGAGTCTTCAACAGATTATCCGTCAATCTGTCATCAGCTGGTAGGCAAGTGTATAAACATTCAAAAAGTGTATGCAAATATGCCTAGCAACAAGACCACGCCCATAGCAATAGCCAAATGATCACGAATATTGCAAAGATAACAGATTAATAGACAAATGGATAAACGTTCGAAAAATGTATGCACATATACCTAGCAACCATGGCTATGCCCATAGCAACAGCCAAATGATCATGTATATTGCAAAGATAACATCAGGTATTCATATACAAGTGAACGAACATTCCAAAAATGTATACAAATATGTCTAGCAACATGACCAATCCCATAGCAACATTCAACTGGAAAATACTTGTGACCTAAGGGTTACGTTGTCACTACTCATTTTGTGACAAGTAGTGACAAAGACCCCTTAGGTCACTCGTAATTTCCTTGACTGAATGAAGAAAAAACTAGGGGAACAACATCTCATTATTTCATATCACCATAGTACATAGTATTTATAGTGGGTTATATACAGAAAAATACATGGCTTCTCTTTTGATTAATACATTACTCTAGATGACGGGGTATAATAAAGGTACATCATGTGTAGTGACTTTGAACTTGATGTGGGCAAATACGCCAGGATGTGGCATGATGTCAACACACCAGTTGCCGTATCGTATTGTAACACGATCAAAAAGTGTTGTCGGTAACAACAACCTTTGTCTATTACTGTAACTCGCTGAGGGGAGAGAGAGTTAACTTCGTTTTTCGCCTCAAATTTACTTGTATTAGTTCTTGCAGATCTTTGACAACAACTTATAATTATGCCTTAGTCAGAGAAATGGATGTACAGATGTAGATGGTAGATATAGACTAGACATTACGTTTAGAAATGTAAACATGTGATGAGAGATTTTTGTAAACAAATACGACCAACTCTACTATCTTATAAGTGCTATCCCCACCCAAAAAAATCCAAATGATAAGTTTGACAAGTATATGAAACATAATCGAAGATGGTAGTTATCAATTCACAATAAAATTAACTACAACAACAATAACAACAAATATATAAGAGCGCATCTCAAGTTTGAAGAACAAAATGAATGAATTCAGTATTGAGCAAATATATCGTTTTGAATATCTTATTTGATAACAAAAAACAGTTTTCTATCTTACCTTGAGTATATGTTGTCAACATTGAAAAGGAAGCTCGTCTTGAGGAAATCATTTTTAAGGTAATAGAAGTGGATATACACGATATTAAAGTTCGCTATCACTGCATAAACAGTCGACATTTCCACGTTCTATTTACATTAACAACTGTCGCTTGTGTGAGCAGCAACTATGTTCGAACTCCTGACAGTCTCGTAGAATAGCGCAAGTTCACGCGAGTTTCCCTTCGAACACATCTGGGCGATGCTCCGTTGAAACCACGGCTTTGACACGCACAAACCCACTTGTATATTCTCTAATAATCGGATACCCTCACTCTTCCAGCACCAATGTTACAACATTTTAATTCTCAAATGATTAAAGTTACAAGATGTGACAGGTGCAGCTAACGAAGACGTCCGTGCAAAAAATTATTCATACACGACTTTTCCATAGGAGATTTGTTGTGTGCTTTAATCATTGGGTTGGAAAACAGGCAATATTTAAGTTGTCAAAACTTACATCAAAATACTTTGTGGGCAAGGGGAGATCGAGAATGTAAAGATCAAATTCAATGTGGAATGATGGGGAGTGGGTAAGGTGAAGATATAAAAATTTAAAATATTCAAAAAAAAACCTGAAGCGTTTGTTTTACCATTAATATATATGGCTTGTGTTACATCATTGTCCAATCCAATCTGATTAAAATCCGATGTGGTGAAAGCGGCTAGATGTCCTTATTTACCTCTATTCATCGTGTTGTGACGTTTGTTTTGTTCGGAGTGATCGCCTCCTTCCCACGATCACTCCGAACAAAACAAACGTCACAACACGATGAATAGAGGTAAATAAGGACATCTAGCCGCTTTCACCACATCGGATTTTAATCAGATTGTGTCCAATCATTATATTATTACTATTTTAATCGATTAATTAAACTACCAACTCTTGCGTGTATCTTATAATCACTGTCCAAACTCGGCACCTGTACTGTATGTATTTCTTAGTTATTCTGTAAAGTTACGAGATTATTGTTGGTTGAGAAACACATATGTACAATCTGATTAAAATCCTGTGTGGATATCAGCTAATTATCGCACATTATATTTCACTTCGGTATTTTCGCTTTAATTGACATGTTTACGTTTTCATCAAGCCCATGTCCACTAAGTTCTAGCGCGCCCGTGCCGGTAGCCATTAAAAACGACCTTGCATTAGAATTGGAGGAGGCTTATGGTATTCGGCAAAACGAAACTAAACTAAACCGCTGGGCTCATGGTATTCAACGAAACGAAACCAGGCAACCGAAAAATGGAAAACATTAAAGAGAATGTTAGGGCATAGTAATTATCGTAATTATTGCTTTCATTCTTAGATCGCTTTCATTCTTTAATCCCCAATGAAGTTGTCATTTTCTTAGATCATAACAAGACTAATTCATTTTTAGCGCAACTCAACTGATCATGAGTTTAGTCTACAGGAGTGCTGTAGGCATGGTTCTGTGTGTGTGTGTGTGTGTGTGTGTGTGTGTGTGTGTGTGTGTGTGTCACAAAATAATTAAATCTTTCAAACTACTGTAAGCGTTTTGAAATTATGTTGGAATTATCACAGCAAGTGTCAATAAAGAATTATTCTTGTTATGCTATCCATCGTTTTCTGGAAAGGTATTACAAGATAAAAATATTGAACTAATATCATAACTAGACAAAGCCCATAAGCTCGCGCAGGGTAGATTCATTTGTGACCGGCTGTCTGGGCCAGAGTTGATACACTTGATTTGGGTCATTTTCCAGGGGTATTTACCAAAAAAAATGTTTTTGAATGACATCTAATTCTCTGACATGGACGAGAAGTAAAGAAAGTCAACACTATTAGATAGATACACAGACAGATTTGAAGTGCAATATTTTTGACAGAAAAATACATTTTAAAACCAAATTTGCCAAGTAATGTCACTATTTCATGAGCAATTCTTAATGCACACATTCTCAGAAACATACCCACCACATTTCAAACCAATATACCTCGCAATAGTGTTATAGCTCGCGTAATGGCACAATGACTAGTACGCATGCGCGTCGTATATACTATTGGAAAAAATTGGTGGTTTTCCCACGGATGCATTGCGGCGCGCAGTGACTACGAATGCGCCTTCCATATACTACGTGCATTCTCCACGCGCTACCGTATCATCGTATAGCATAGGCGACATAACATCACCATGCATTGCAATAATATTGTAACAGTAGGCCTGTTGGCACGATTATCGTAACATTGTAACGAGTATCAAGGCATCACTGTACCTCAAGGAGACATTGTTACACTATTTGGAAGTTTCATGCATGGTGGTACGCGATACGGACCACTGATGACACAGTGCACAGCGCAGTTTGATATCCAGGTTATGGAAATGAGTTTTGACATTTATATTGTCAGTAATTGATTTTTTTACATGTTCTGAAAAGAATAACTACTTTCCTATGTTTGTTGGTACAGTAACATTCCTAAATCATCGAGTTGAATTGAGAAATCGTGATGTTCGGCAACATGTCAACAAAACATTTGTCCAAAGACTAACGTACGTTGGTGGAGGGTCTATGATAAGTTGGCTGATTGAAAATGAACACTATTAATATAATGGCTCTGATGGTTTTTGAAACCAACAACTGCATAGAGTGTTGACTTTCTTTACTTCTCGTCCATGTCAGAGAATTAGATGTCATTCAATAAAATAAGTTTTGATGGTCAATAACCCTGGAAAATGACTCAAATCAAGTGTATCAACCCTGGCGCAGGCAGCCGGTCACAAATGGATATACCCTGCGCGAGCTTATGGGCTTTGCCTAGTTATGATATTACGTGTTTCTTTATCTGTCATCCTGTCTCTGTCAGTCTCAATCTGCGCGAATCGAATTTACTCAATATGAATCCAAGCTTGCCTGGCGAGTGCCACTATCCCACAAGACACCACGGTTTACTTCGATCAAACATGGCGGCGCCCATCAGTGCTAACAATACACTGATCGATCTAGATGTTGCGTACGATGTTTGGCATAACAGTAAAGCTATTGGCTACTCAGAAGTTCCAAGTAGTGTGTTTGCTTTACATATTATACAAATTCACAGACAGTACTGTGAGGAATGTTTCCCAACTGATTGTCAACAACAAGATGGTGACCGCAGTCATGGCTACCTCTCCCGTGGTGTTAGCCAGAGACAAGTCAAAATGGAGACATCGACAGAGTATGACACCCTTAGTGATGATATATCACAGTCTACGTCTATTACAATGAAGTATGTCAGTTTAATTTATGATCTGCATTTGTTCATTTCGGGGTGAACCATTTGATTTCGGGGGGGGGGGTTGAGAGAAAAAAATATGGCGTTGGATGGAGGAAAACGAATAATTTGATCCCATAATCGTAATAGCTTGAGAGAAAAAATGTTCAAACAGACAGAAAGTTAAAAAAAATTGTTGTGATGTGCAGAAATCAGCTAAATTTGGGCGGTAATAAAGGGAAGGGGTCTCCGAACACCATCAATATTAAATAAGTGTATGACATTGCGTTTACCATATAACCACAGGGTTGTTAATTCGAGTTTGTTAATAAAAGGAACCATTTTCCAAAGCTGGTTCACACTTGATTATTTTGTGAAATTGGTATAATAAATTGCTTTAAAGGTCAGTTAGCTAAGTGTCCGGTTTGTCAAGGTTATTGACCCCGGTATTAGGGTAGGTTAGCAGGGAAGACATTGGCGATACATCCCATGGTCTGTACGGTAGTTGACCCTTCTTCGATGATGCAGATAAAGTCCTTTCTGTTACCGTGCTTTCCCAACCTCAGCATAAAAGCTGTAGTCCATGATGCATGGCTAAGTACACACCTTGGTAAAGCAGCAGGAATTCAGTGTTGGCGCATTTACATGTATTTCACAGTCATAGTGTAGGTACTAGTAATACTTTTGTCTGATATTGTGATGTACTTTAATTTTATCATTAAGTTATCTAGGAATATAATTATTCGTCTCATAAATTTATGCTAATTTATGGTAATATGTCGATATCTTATCAACAAATCATGGGGCAAACACTGGAAGGGGAGGAATTTCTTAGCTTTTCAGGTGTTACCATACTTTTTGTCATGTAAATGTAGCCCATATAATTGTATAAATATGTCAATGATATCAGTGCCAATGTATGTCACTTCAACATTACTATTAAACCAAAAAATACTGTGTTCACAATGTTAGCCCTTAGTGTGAGCCACAAATGAGATTAAATTACACTTTGGTTATTGACTCATGTCTGTCGTTACACAAAAATAAGTATGCGTTGTAATATTGTGGTATACAGTATACATGTATAGTCTTAGTTAGTCATCCAAGTGCTCTCAAATGTATAATGAAAGCCTTCATTTGTCCGATAGGACTCCCATACAACATAAATAATTTACTTAAAATTGGAAATATAACAGTGGCCATTGCATATGTAAATTATGGTCTATATGGGTCAATAGTTCATATATTGTACCATGTGACATGGTCTAAGCAAATCACAGAAGGATGTATGAAAACGATGTATTATTCAAAAGTGATATTTTACTCTTTTCTGAGGTACAAACCAATCTAACATGTCAGTTATTTCTTTAACATTTCTACCCATGTTTTACCAATAGATATATGAAATCAGAAACCATAGATGACCAGTATCAACAAGACTCACAGGAGGTAACAACTGGACAGGACAAACATGTGAAATCAGAAACCATAGATGGCCAGTATCAACAAGACTCACAGGAGGTAACAACTGGACAGGATAGATATGTGAAATCAGAAACCATAGATGGCCAGTATCAACAAGACTCACAGGAGGTAACAACTGGACAGGATAGATATGTGAAATCAGAAACCATAGATGGCCAGTATCAACAAGACTCAGAGGAGCTGGCAAGTGGACAGGACAAACATGTGACAATGACAACTGAACAGGATAGATATGTGACATCAGAAATCACAAATGACCAGTATCAACAAGACACAGAGGAGATGACAACTGGACAGAATAGATATGTGAAATCAGAAACCATAGATGGCCAGTATCAACAAGACTCACAGGAGGTTACAACTGGACAGGACAAACATGTGAAATCAGAAACCATAGATGATCAGTATCAACAAGATTCAGAGGAGGTGATGGCAGGCCAAGAACTTGGAACCGACTTCTACTCAGCTGATAATCACCAACTATTAAGAACAGAAAACCATTCCGAAACTCTACCAGACTGGGCAAGTGAATGTGGAACAAAGAATCTTGACTCTCCTGGCTATTCTGTTGATACAGGTTTTGCACAAAATACAAGTACAGGTGATGATATGATGAACTCCATAACAATAGAGAAAGAAGAAAGTGATGATAATCAACCAACAAACAAACAATCTCAGTCCTTAGAATATGAGGACAGGAATGACCACAGGGCTGTTATTGCAGAAAGTCTCATAAGTGATCCGTTTCCATCTCAAATAATGAATGTCACATTACATGGAGATACTGTTGAAAGGATAGATAGTTCATATTCAGACATTAATGAAAAAGACAACATAATGTGTAAAACTTCAGTAAACCCAAACAACAAACATAGTAATGCTGAAAATCACTGTATGACATTGAGAAGGAATAAGTCATTTGGACACACAGAGATTAGTAAAGGTTCTCCTACAAGTAGTGATTTGAAGAAAGACACAAATAAAAGACCATTTGTATGTAAAGAGTGTGGTAAAGGGTTTAATACAAGTAGCCCCTTAAAGACACATAGAAGAATCCATACAAATGAAAGACCTTATGTATGTAAGGAGTGTGGTAAAGGGTTTAAGCAAAGCAGTACACTGAAGACACATACAAGAATCCACACAAATGAAAGACCATTTGTTTGTAAGGAGTGTGGTAAAGGGTTTAACACAAGTAGCCATTTAAAGGCACATAGAAGAATCCATACAAATGAAAGACCTTATGTATGTAAGGAGTGTGGTAAAGGGTTTAAGCAAAGAGGTGCGCTGACGACACATACAAGAATCCATACAAATGAAAGACCATTTGTTTGTAAGGAGTGTGGTAAAGGGTTTAACACAAGTAGCCATTTAAAGACACATAGAAGAATCCATACAAATGAAAGACCTTATGTATGTAAGGAGTGTGGTAAAGGATTGAGTACAGGTAGCCATTTAAAGGCACATAGAAGAATCCATACAAATGAAAGACCGTTTGTATGTAAGGAGTGTGGTAAAGGGTTTCATACCAGTAGCAATTTAAATACACATAGAAGAATCCATACAAATAAAAGACCATTTTTACATATAAAGAAATACATTCTATGTAGATTGTTGCAAAAGGTTAAAGGAAAGTGACTGCCCGACAAGACGTGTGACAAGCTGACCAAACAAATTTAAGATGATAAACATTTAATTTCATTGTCCATGTTCTTCCACAGGGAAAAGGACAAATAATCAATTTTGTTCTCGCAATTTTCCAGATTTCTAATACTATTTTCTGTATATTTCAAATAAAGTTTTAAATACTGTTTCCTCTCAGTTTTTTTCATTCTATTCCCTACCTGATATCACTGTCTTATCTTAGTTTATCAGCTTTGAATTAATTAGTAGCTTGCTAGTGTGTAAAAATCCACTGATCCGACTAATGGAGGAATCAAAATTGATTATTTGTCGTTTTCCCTGTGGTTCCTCTGATAGATTTTCTTTTCTCATGATAGTGATCTTCCTTACAATGATACATATTAAGTAAAACAAAATGTTACAGTTTGGCAAAAGTATGGATTTTGTCTGGTTTTTCAAGGTATTATTTTCCAAATGTCTGGACAATCTCATAAAAAATAATAAATGTGTGCATATTGATTACTCTAATTAGCATAATTTGGGTAATTTTTCCTTGGTTTTTATTAGCACAATGAACTGAGGTTCATTAGTGCTATAGGCATCATCCGGCATCTGTGTGTGTGTGTGCATGTGCGTGTGCGCGTACGTGCATGTGTGTGTGTGTATGTATGTAAACGACTTAAAGTCAAAAACCGCCATTGGCTTGATATTTGGCAGGGACATTACTTATGGCGTTCTAATGAAAAAATTTTCAAATGGAAATGGTTGCTTCATGGATGTGCGTTTTGGGTCACAAAATGTGATTTTTGGTCAAAAGACTTAAACTCCAAAACGACTGGGTAGACTGGTCTGAAATTTGGTGGGAACGTTCTTTAAGGGATCTAAAGTAAGATTTGTTCATACCATAAGAAGTATGCAAATTAGGGCTAAAAATGTGGGTTTTTTTAGTCAAAAGTCTATAATTCCAAAGTACTTTGTTGATTTGGCTGATATTTCACAGCGATGTTTCTGGTGATGCATGGATCAAGTGATATTAATTACATGATTATCCCTTTAGCAATATGCAAAAAATCCCTCGTGTGAAACAGGGCTTTGACTTGGCCCACAAATGAAAGGTTCTTCAACTTCTTGTGTATTGATGCAATAAAACCATTAAATCTTTTATGGGCTACTTCACATGTCAATGTCAATGGCATGAAGATTACCCTCTGTCTGAGGTTGCTTGGAAACACTGCTTTTACTATTAGCACTGCTTAATTAAATTATAGAGTGTCTATGATTAAAACATGAAGTTCATTCATATGCTACAAAGAGTCTGTTTTGGGTTAAAAAGTGTTATTTTTTTAAGTAAAAAAAACTTAATCTCAAAAACGACTGGGCAGATTGGTCTGAAATTTGGTGGGAACATTTTCAGGCGTATTTAGATTAAGAAATCTACCGGCCATGATAATCCCATCAGTGATATGCAAATAAGGTGTAAGAATGTGAATTCTTGGTAAAAAACTTATATATCGAAAAGTACTCGGGTCAGTGAGACTGTTCAAATTATGAGATGTTTTGGAAAGTGTTATGCTGCAGATTTTCTTGAAAACATGTCAAAATTGGCCCTAGCAACCATGACCACCCCCTTAGCAACAACCGAACAACTATATTTTGCTCATTTAAAATCATCTGGTAGGCAAATGAGTAAACTTTCAAAAATTGTATGCAAATTTCCCTAGCAACCATGAACACACCCATAGCAACAGCCAGATGGCAATAGCAACACGGGTACTTAGACAAGTGAACAAACATTCAAAAAGTGTATGCAAATATGCCTAGCAACACGACCACACGTACGCCCATAGCAACAGCCAAATGATCATGTATATTGCAAAGATAATAAAAAGGTATGCAAATATGTTAAGCAACAAGACCATTTTCATAGCAACGGTGTATATTGCAAAGATAATGACGGGTTGGATAGGCAACTGGGTAGTCATTCAGTAAATGAACACCTATAAAGTGTTCATAATCATTAAAAAAATATACAGTTGTGCTACAACGGCAATTGAGGCTATTTTTAGCGCAACTTAACTGAGGTTCAGTAGTGCTATAGGGATCGCCGGGTGTCTGTCTGTCTGTCTGTCTGTCTGTTTGACTGTCTCTCTGTCTGTTTGTGTACATGTATGTGTCAATCTGATTAAAATCCGATGTAAATGTCGGCTAATCGTGCATTGCTATCTTACCATCGTTATTTAGCTTGAATTGACCTTCGTAGTACATGTTTACATTTTTTAGCCTGATCGCCTCCTCTAATCAGGCTAAAAACGTAAACATGTACCAAGAAGGTCAATTCAAGCTAAATAACGATGGTAAGATAGCAATGCACGATTAGCCGACATCTACATCGGATTTTAATCAGATTGGAATGCAACATAGACTTGAATATTACCTTCCAAAATATATACATCTTTGTCAGTAAGTATTTCTACTGCTGCGGCCATGAAAAAAAAACTTGCAACATACCTCACAAGCTGTGAAAATGTGCGTCTGAATGGCGATATAAATTGAACACAGACCTATTCTGCGTGGCTTGCTGGGACTCACTGAAATGGCAGACGACAGTAAACACGTGATATCCCTAGAATAAGTTTGTTTACGTTTTTTCTCCTTCAAATCGTGAACTCAGTAACGTACATTTCAGTAACGTACATTTTTTCACAGATATTCCACTCCAAATTGACCAGCAAGTGCGTGACTATACTATTACTGTGTCAGCTTATGTAAGCTTAAGTCCTCTATATGTCTATCTATGTCTGTTACCCATTTTCTGATCGATAACAAATATATAGGGAGTAACGAACGTACATTTCCCTACAAAAATTACTCTGCCACTTACATACCTTTGCAACGCATTGGCATTGCGAACTGTCAATGTATGACATTCTCAACATGTACCGCGAATTCCTGGATATGTATCGAATATTTAGAGTCATATTTTGTATATATCAGGTACAAAATTATATGTCATCAGTTGCTGTTGATTTTCGGTAACACACATTTCGCGCGACCTAGGGACAACCACATTATTGTATATAAAAAAATTATATTTGGAACAATGTGTGAATCGCTTTCCATGATAAACAAGTTAGCATATTCGTGACCTTATTTAAACAAACCGCTTAGGTTTCCTTCAATATTTCAGTACAAATTTCTTATCAATTCTCTAGTTACTTTGGCATCGGGACAGTAACGTACATTTCATTTTTTGGGTATATCCATGGGTCTAAATGTAACCAAATAAAATCCGACAATGGAGCAACTTTCGTTTTAAGTAGCCTAAGGTACCCTCTTGTCTTGCCACATATCGTTTCCATATCTCCGTCCATCATTTTAAAGTAAACAACGCTGGACATCAATTGCACCTTCTTATTGGGTTTGGGTGACAGTTCTCTAATCTGACGGGTATCGGTTTGCGTGCAGAGAGCCTATTTAGGATAGTATTGATGATTTATTTATTCCCCTTTTATTTTGTTAGTACTACATCGTACAGGTAGCTACTTATTATTGTGTTGTTAATGTTTGATTTAAGAAATTAAACGTAACCCGTTGTGGTTTAAATTGTATTCTACTCTCCGCAGTGCGTTTATCGACATTGGGCGTCAAGCGATACCTTGACTAATAAGCCCATACGACCCCATATCACCAGGTAGTCACATCAACTACTGACGTGCATATACCATTTAACAACAAGCAAATTGAAAAAGTTGTCTTCCAACTGTTATCCAGAATGCCCCCAGCAGGCACATTTTCTTAGATTATAATTCATTTTTTTAGCACAACTCAACTGACCATGAGTTTAATCTACAGGTGTGCTGTACGCATGGTTATGTGCGTGTGTGTAACAAAATAATTAAATCTTTCAAACTACTGTAAGTAAGCAAAGTTTTGAAATTAATATGTTGGAGTTGTCACAGCAAGTGTCAATAAAGAATTATTCTTGACATGCTATCCATCGCTCTCGTACAAATTCGATCTATAAAGGTATTTTAAGACAAAAATATTGAACTATAAAACTATTGCGAGGTACATTGGTTTGAAATGTGGTAGGTATGTTTCTGAGGATATGTACATTAAGAATTGTTCATGAAATAGTGACAACATTACTCAGCAAATTTGGTTATAAAATGCATTTTTTTTATAAAATCTGTCTGTGTATCTATCTAATACGTGTTTCTTTATCTGTCATTCTGTCTCTGTCAGTCTCAATCTGCGCGAATCGAATTTACTCAATATGAATCCGAGCTTGCCTGGCGAGTGCCAACTATCCCCCACAATACACCACAGTTTACTTCGATCAAACATGGCGGCGCCCGTCAGTGCAAACAATACATTGATCGATCTGGATGTTGCGTACGATGTTTGGCATAACAGTAAAGCTATTGGCTACTCAGAAGTTCCAAGTAGTGTGTTTGCTTTACATATTATAAAAATTCACAGACAGTATTGTGAGGAATGTTTCCCAACTGATTGTCAACAACAAGATGGTGACCGCAGCCATGGCTACCTCTCCCGTGGTGCTAGCCAGAGACAAGTCAAAATGGAGACATCGACAGAGTATGACACCCTAAGTGATGATATATCACAGACTACGTCTATAACGATAAAGTAAGTCAGTTTAATTTATGGTCTGCATTTGTTCATTTATTTCACGAAAAATGGCAGAATGACGGCGACTTTTTTTCAGTGCAATGTCACATCGCATCGACGCTGATCATAGAACGTTAGGGGAGAATCATTTTATTTCGGGGGGGGGGGGTATGGAGGATTTTGAGGGGAAAAAATTGTTTCCAGGTGAACCAGAAAAAAAAATTGATCCTGTAGGCTGTAATGGCTTGAGAAAAAAATTGTCCTAACAGAAGTTGAAAAAAAAATTGTCACAATGCACCAGAAGTGAGCAAATTTGGAAACCTTATTGTCATGTATTCTTTGGCGTCGCGGCACCATAGGCGGCACAAATGTTTTTAATATAAGTATAAATTCCTGTTTTTTTCCCAGCACATATCGTTAAAGCATGCACTATATAGCTCTGCTTTAAACCCAAGTGCACACAAAGTTTTCCTTTCCTTTTCTGACCCAAGAAAACATATTTCAGGATTTTTGTTGCAATATCTCAATTACACAGTCAATATCTGAAGGGGACTATTTGGCTTCTGTAAATTAAGACAATTTAAAAAACAAGACAGGAGTCAATAAACTAGTGTTAAAATCAATTATTTTTTTCTTTCAATATAAATCTCTTATAAATATATTTTCTCCTGGTTCCTGGTAATACTATGATGGCTTAAAGGAAAGCAATTCACAGGGGTCAGGAGTACAGCACTCCCCAGATCAGTCAGCTCCTCAGGGATATTTTACCAGTCATCTTTTGTACATACAAATTTAAGTAGCAGTTGGTAGACAGACGTCTTTCATATTAACTGCTAATTCTTCTACTTGCACAGAACAAGTTATTTAGAGGTACTGTTGTGAACCATTGTGACGTGGTATAGGTATGAACAACGCATTACAAACTTAATGACTAATTAAAAAAAAATTGCACTGCTACTCCATTTGAAAAAAAAAATTGATGCAGGACTGACAGTAGAAGAAAAATTTGCTGTCACTCTGACTGGAAAAACAAATTTGCTCCCATCCCTACTTCCTCCATACCCTCTCCCAGAAATCATATGGTTCTCCCCTAAGACGCATTTATACCGTATATGTCAACTATTGAATTCCCTATTTCAACTTGTCCCAAATTTCAAAAAACTCAATAATTACTGAAAGAAAATTAAAAAATACCATGACTATTACTACTGCGGTAATTGTTTCACTACATGAAAGACTTTCAAGGATATTGCAGAGGAATTGCGACATTCATCTTTTAAATTTGTAAATGATTGGGACAAGTTGAAAGTGGGACAAAATGAAATTGGGATGAGATGAACTGGGACGAATGTAGTGAATGTAATGAGGACCAAATGGAATCACGACTACAATGTACATAATGGAGTACTTTAGTTAAGGGCATCATGCAGGTAAAATCCTTTCTGTTCCCTGGGGTTTCCCAACCTCAGCAAAAAAGGTACATAGTCCATGATGCATGGCTAAGTACACACCTTGGTAAACCAGGAAGAATTCAGTGTTGTAGCATTTGGATGTATTTCACAGTCATAGTGTATGTACCACTTTTCTTTAATATTGTCACGTACTATAATTTTATCATTAAGTTACACAGAAAAACAATTATTTTGTTATGTAAATATATGCTAATTTATGCTAATGAGTCGGTATTCCAGTGCTCGAAATACACGGGTGCACCATGCTACTATGCACGTTAATTTTGCCCAGTGCAGGTAGATTTCAAAACAAAGGTGCACGACGTGCATGTTGGCTATCGTGGAAAAAACCTCATACATTTCATACCTCATACAGAATGGAAGACCTACATATAAGTTTGTCACATTCAAACCACTTATTAAAGCTGATGCTCAGTCTATTATCGGTGCTCTGATAGAAGCAATGGAAAATAATCTAGAGAGAAAAACATGGAAAAAACGATTTAGTGGCATCAAGTTTTGACGGTGCAAGTGTTATGATGGGTAAAATCTCTGGAGTAGCTGCAAGGTTGAAAACTGATGTACCCCATTTGGTAGTTGTTCGTTATTTTGCCCACAGACTTGAGCTTGCTATCAAGGATGCACTTAAACAAATGCCATATCTCACAGTAAGTTGTCCATGAATTTCTGCAAAACTTGTACAAATTTTACAAGTACTCTCCCCTGAACATGTATGTCAAATAAGCTTAAATTGCACTGTGGTCATTGACTCATGTCTGTCATTACACAAAAATAAGGTACAAACCAATCTACATAACATGTAACATTTCTACCCATGTTTTACTAATAGATATATGAAATCAGAAACCATAGATGACCAGTATCAACAAGTCACAGAGGAGATGACAAGTGGACAGGATAGATATGTGACATCAGAAACCAGAGATGATCAGTATAAACAAGACTCAGAGGAGTTGACAAGTGGACATGACAAACATGTGACATCAGAAACCATAGATGACCACTATCAACAAGACTCAGAGGAGTTGACAAGTGGACAGGACAAACATGTGACATCAGAAACCATAGATGGACAGTATCTTCAAACCACAGTGGAGGTTACAACTGGACAGGATAGATGTGTGCCAACAGAAACCATATATGACCAGTATCATCAAGACTCAGAGGAGGTGATGGCAGGCCAAGAACTTGGAACCGACTTCTACTCAGCTGATAATCACCAACTATTAAGAACAGAAAACCATTCTGAAACTGTACCAGACTGGGCAAGTGAATGTGAAACAAACAATCATGGCTCTCCTAGCAATTCTGTTGATACAGGTTTGGCACAAAATACAAGGACAGGTGATGATGTGGTGAACTCTATAACAATAGAGAAAGAAGAAAGTGATGATAATCAACCGACAAACAAACAATCTCAGTGCTTAGAGTATGAGGACAGGAATGAACATAGGCCTGTTATTGCAGAAAGTCTCATAAGTGAACCGTTTACAACTCAAGTAATTAAAGTCACATTGCATGGAGATACTGTTGAAAGGATAGATAGTTCATACTCAGATATTAATGATAAAGACAACACGATGTGTAAAACTTCAGTAAACCCAAACAACAAACAAAGTAATGTTGAAAATCACTGTATGACATTGAGAAGGAAAAAGTCATTTGGACACACAGAGATTGGTAAAGGTTCTCCTACAAGTAGTGATTTGGAGAAAGACACAAATAAAAGACCATTTGTATGTACAGAGTGTTGTAAAGGATTTAATACGAGTGACAATTTAAAGATACATAGAAAAATCCATACAAATGAAAGATCATATGTTTGTAAGGAGTGTGGTAAAGGGTTTCATAGCAGTAGCGATTTAAAGGTACATAGAAGAATCCATACAAATAAAAGACTATTTGTATGTAAGGAGTGTGGTAAAGGAGTCAGTAGAAATGGCAGTTTAAAGGCACACATAAGAATCCATACAAACGAAAGACCGTTTGTATGTAAAGAGTGTGGTAAAGCATTTAATAGGAGTGACAATTTAAAGGCACATAGAAGAATCCATACAACTGAAAGACCATATGTATGTAAGGAGTGTGGTAAAGGGTTTAATAGCAGTAGCGATTTAAAGGTACATAGAAGAATCCATACAAATGAAAGACCATTTGTATGTGGGGAGTGTGGTAAAGGGTTTAATAGCAGTAGCGATTTAAAGAGACATAGAAGAATCCATACAAATAAAAGACCATTTGTATGTGGGGAGTGTGGTAAAGGGTTTAATTTGAGGGGCAATTTAAAGACACATAGAAGAAGCCATACAAATGAAAGACCATTTGTTTGTAAGGAGTGTGGTAAAGGGTTTAACACAAGTAGCCATTTAAAGGCACATAGAAGAATCCATACAAATGAAAGACCTTATGTATGTAAGGAGTGTGGTAAAGGGTTTAAGCAAAGCGGTGCACTGAAGAAACATACAAGAATCCATACAAATGAAAGACCATTTGTTTGTAAGGAGTGTGGTAAAGGATTGAATTCAGGTAGCCATTTAAAGGCACATAGAAGAATCCATACAAATGAAAGACCATTTGTTTGTAAGGAGTGTGGTAAAAGGTTTCATACCAGTAGCAATCTAAATACACATAGAAGAATCCATACAAATGAAAGACCATTTTTACATATAAAGAAAGTGTGGTAAAGGGCTTAAAAAAGTATCACTTTGAAAACATGCATTAAAATCCACACAAATGAAAGCATGGTTATATGTAAAGAAAGTGGTAAAGGTTTTAAGTATAGTGGTAGTCTGATAGAATATAAAAAGAAGCTGGAAATATAGAATACATTCTATGTAGATTGTTGCAAAAGGTTTAAACAAAATGACAGTCTGAATCCACTTGAAAGAAACTATACTAAAGAAAAGGTTTCACCAAAGCAGCACACTGAAAATATTACCTATATAATCCACAGAATATAATCAAATGGTCAGATGTTTGTGACAAGATTTTCCCACTAAAGAGAGAAACTTAACAAGACGTGTGACAAGCTGACCAAACAAATTTTAGATGATAAAATACTTAATTTTATTTTCCTTGTTCCTCTGAAAGATTTTCTTTTCTCATGATAGTGATCTTCCTTACAAAGATACATATGAATACAATACAATATAACTTTATTATCCCAACGTGGGCAATTTTTTTAAGTCCCTCTTTGGTTTTATCTTGGATATTAGGTTTTTAATAGTTTTTTTAAAGGACTTTCTGTTTTTTAGCTCCGCTGTCAGCGAAAGCTGAAATCGTAGCTTTAGGTATAGGTTGTATAGAGTATAGAGAGTAGAGTGAATCATAGATGTCCGTCAAACTTTTATATTTTCATTATCTTCTCCGGAAGTGACAGTCAGAATTCTTCGATATTTGGTGTGCATGTTCCCTGGGGGAGGCTATTCAGATTTGTTCATGCCAAGTTGATCTGTGCCATTTTCAATTTTTTATGATTTTCTTTCATAAAATGTCATTTTCATCATCTCCTTGAAAACTTCTTGTCAGATTGCTTTGATATATGGTGTGTTGATGTGCAGGGGGTAGCTTACTTAGATTTGTTAATTTCAATTTTCAATTTCTTTTCTAATTTTTATGATTTTTTTTTGTAATTTAATAAAAAATGAATATGTTAATGAACATTATGACCGCCGCCATATTGGAAATCAGTCTGCGAGACTTTAGGTAAACTGCAACTTTTCAAAAGACACCATTGACGTCAAACAAGCAATGTAATATGTGCTGTAGTCTTAATTCTACGCATTGTGCCCCCAATTGACAAATATTTGTTCGAAACAGGGTTGTAAACTTCAAATCCAAATTCTCCACCCTCCTACAGAATGGTTCATTCCAGTATACGCACCTCATGATCAAGTGAGAAGTCGTGCATGCCTGAACTGAAGTGTATGGGACGATTTTTGACAGAGTCAGTCGTCAATAAAAACGATAATACTCTTTCTAAAATTATCACATTTTGAAAGGGAAAGCACTTTGTGGTTCATTTATGGAGTTTTGTTTTTGTACGATCAATATTAGTGGCAAAATTACAGCGTCAAAATTACCGATGTGGTAATGCACGACAAGTGAGTTTCCGTACAGCTACAATCCCAAGTACCCGGATGCACGAGGGACTAACCCGGAAGCAAGTCGTTGCCAGCCATACATTACAGTGGTAACATCGTCCGAGAAATCGCTGAGTTCAGAGTGTCATTATTCACAGAATTGTTTTTTTTTCGAGTGAAAACCCGTCTTGAATTGTGCAACTCTAATAAATGAAGACATGTCAAGTTATATTTTGAAAGTTGTATCGCTAGTTTGAGACGATTTCCTCACGTACTATCGAGGCTTGGACCTTACTCCAGTCATGGATGTATTAGTGAGACTAATACATCCATGCTCCAGTTCAGCGGGAGTTTAGCCTGTCCGATCATTCTTTCTGGTTTAGTTTACAACACTTTTGATCACACAGATTTTGTTTTTGTGATGAAAAGAAATTTAAAAAAAAGATCACCATTTCGTTGTGTTTTCTTTATGAAAGGTAATCGAACATGAACGAGTGTTACCACTGTAACGTATGGCTGAGAATGACTCTCTTTCGGGTACTTGGCGGGGATTGTCGTCGTACGGAAACTAAGATGGCGATTAATACATTTCTTCCCTATATATATATCTACTACAATTAGTACAAATTGAATGTTGTTGACTTGGTAAATTTGTTAGAAAATTGAAATTCAAATTGCCTCAAAATTATTTTAGATCCCTAGTTTATTTCATTCATCATTAAAATTTTCCAGGGTTAAAGCTGTAAGACACTGGAATTATTTATAGCCAACCTCAAAATCCTCTTTTTTTTCTTTTTCTTGTGTGCATTTCCCAGTCATTTTTTTTCAGAGATTTTGTGCAATTTTTCATAACAGTAGATTTTTGTTATAAAATGGTGACTGTGGTATAAAAGCACAATACATTACCAACTTCTGTGTAAAATGTGTTTTATAGTGAGACATCATATGAAACCAGTAACCACTTTATTACATCGCTAAAACAAAACTGCATAGTGAAGAACTGAACCACTTCTATATGTCACCAAAATAAAAAAAAAAAAAAAAAAAAAAACAGCTGAGCTATTCTGACCGATAGGTCGCTTGTTTATAGGACATTTTCAGTTTAACCTTTGTTTTTAGTTTTGTAAAGTGCATTGATGCTGTTGTGTAATGCGCTGATTAGAATGTATTATTATTGTTGTTGTTCTTGTTGTTGTTCTTGTTTCAGAAAATGTCGCCGGAAAAAAAATTTGAATAAAGTATTCTGTTTATAGAGCCTCAAAATAACTCGAAAGTAATATTATTTTTAATGATATTATTAAAAGCTACTACTGTGGGTCAATTATATGGAATACAAAAATAAGGGGAAAATGTAAACATATTGAAACATTTTCAAGGATTTCAAAAATGTATGACTGCATTTTATAAAACTTTAGATTTTTTGGGATTTTACCCATTTTTAGCAATTTCTACAACTGAACTCAGGTTCAGTAGTGCTAGAGGGATCGCCGGTGTGTGTATATATGTGTGGGGGATGGGGGGGGGGTCAATATCAAACATACAATAGTATTATGATCTCATGGGTGTAAAAATGTGAATTTTGGTCAAAAATTTATCTCAAAAAGTACTTGGTCATTGAGACTAAAACTTGATGAGATGTTTCTAAAAGTGTTATTTTGCAGATTTTCTTCAAAATATGTTGACACAATTGGCCCTAGCAACCATGATCACGCCCTTAGCAACAACCAAATGGCAGTATATTTTGGTCAAATAACAATATCCCTTGGTAGGCAAGTAAGTAAACATTCAAAAAATGTATGCAAATATCCCTTGCAACCATGACCACACCCATAGCAACAGCCAAACAGTCGTGTATTTCGCAAACATATGGATTAATAGACCATTGAATAAACATTTGCATAGCAATAAGACCACGCCCATAGCAACAGCCAAATAACGTATATTGCAAAGATAGCAGGAATAGAAAGACAAACGAATAAACATTCAAATATGTATGCAAATGTGCCTAGCAACAAGACCACGCCCATAGCAACTGCCAAATGATCACATATTGCGTAGATAACAGGAGCAATTGAATAAACATTCAAAAAATGTATGTAAAATTTGCCTACCAACAAGACCACGCCCATAGCAACAGTCAAATAATAACGTATATTGCGAAGTTATCAGGAATGGAAAGGCAAAGTAATAAACATCCAAAAAACGTATGTAAATGTACATAGTAACAAGACCACGCCCGTAACAACAACAACAATCACGTATATTGCAAAGGTAATATCAGTAATTCATACACAAGTGAATACAAACATTGAAAAATGTATGCAAATATATCTAGCAACATAAAGATGCATATAGCAAAAGCCAAAGGATCGCGTATATCGCAAAGATAGAAACATGGTTTGATAGGCAACTTGATAGTCAATCAGCAAATGAACACTTATTGTGGACTAGCATATGGATAATCATTTTTGAAAACTGTAATTTTTTTGCTCATATGTATGCTGTCTTTTTGTCAGAATGCCACCCACAGTTGTCACAAAGAAAATAGACCGGTGTTCCCTATGTGATTTCGACTTCCTTGAAGAATTCGTCAATAAGAAAGGCAAACTAGTTAAAAGCTACTTACGCAAGCTACGGTTACAAGAAAGTGATTGTATATGTTTATCTTCATGCCCCAACATTAACATTGACAAGTCGGCATCAATATGTATTGTTTGTCAAAGTTTATGTGACAAGTTTACAATGTCCACTCAACGTATCAAGGAAGTCAAAGAAACTCTAGCCAGTAAGGTTGTTCATAAGTCATGAAAACGTGTGCAAGATTCACCAACAGAGATGACGCCAGTTAGGATAAGACCTAACATGAGGCCATTCGCTCATATTTTGGGAAAGAATAGTTCCTTTTTGCCAACTGATACCTATCACACACAAAAAGATATACATGTTCAACCATAACACATTAAAACTTTAATATGACCGACAAACCCAACACATAGTATCTCTCTAATTTATCAAATAAATATTGGTTTGAGTCTTCCTCCACCATGTTACATATTGTGCTCTTACTTACTATGTACTAATTTTCATCTCTGTCATCACCAATTTCCGTATTCCCGAGACTATAACGAAGAGTTTGATATACATATTAATCTGATTATTTTCCCATTGCGGCATCTCAAAAACTAGGCCACTAAGTTTACTGGTCTCTGTTGCTGCATTCTTTAGAAAATTGATTGGTTGACTACACCTCACCAAGGTATTCCTATCACCACCACGTATAATCTACCACGTGTAACTACAACAATATAGTTTTAGTCTGTGTGTAAGTATCTTAGTTTGCCGTTAGCCTGGTGGGTTTTGTTTGAATGTTTGCTTGCTTGGAGTGTTGTTGTTGTTGTTGTTGTTGTTGTTTTGTGTAAAAAGTGACAAACAAAAGTAGATAAGAGTAGTAGTCAAGCACCCATCCGATACAATTCAACACATAGGAATATACTATAGGAAACAAAACTATAAAGACAAAAATACTTCACAAATAACAAATTTTTCAATTTATTTACAACAGTATGTATCCATTTAATACAATACCATAATGTGTACTAAAAAATAGATAAAAATTAACACCAAAGATTTTATCAAAATTAATGATACTAGTATGTCCATAGATGCTGATTTCTACTGAACGATAAGCCAATAAGTTCAGACATTTCATTGTTGTCTTTATCAGAATGGTCTGTCATCACAGCTGAATATTAATTTACAATGTCAGCCATTTAAAACACTACTTTCTCGATTTCTCGATGTCTTCCAAACCAGACCACTTCTACATTAGGAAATGTATGAAGAGATAAATTATATTAAATTACATAATTGTATTATCAAAGTATTAATTAAATTATATAAATAGAATATTAAATTATATTAAGATACAAAAAGAGATAAATAATCGTATAGGACAAGTAAACTGTTTTTAAAAACTTGATCTCAAAAACTTAAATTTAAAATATTGACAAGGATGTCACCACTAATCAGTGAATTTATCTTCTCGATTGGTGAAATTTTTGACCAAACTGATATCAGTAAGAGTTGAATAAATAAAACGTTTTAAAGATCACAAACATCAAAATTTCTAATAAAGACCTTTGTTGATAGGTAGCTTTGTTCACAGAATGTGTATTTAAATCCCTTCTGTAATAGTTTTGAAGAAACACTCACCTCTATCATCTTTATTCCAGTCTTGAGGAGAATCTTAAGGAGAGAGTCTGTCCCGCTGTCCTCTTTCTTCTCTCCATTATCTGTTGTCATTATCTCAGCGCCATCACCACCATGGCATCTTGAACCTGAAAATTTGTTTTGAAAATTTTGAGATGAATTTTAGTTGTTGATTACACACATTCTGAAATAGCGCTCTCTATCCCTATATAGGACAATTCACCTTTCAATGGTTACAACATTGTGCAGGTTTCAAATTTCTGTAAAAAGTTTACAACTGCAACGAGTGACTATACGGTACTTGATATTGAACTTTCCAACATTAGATACATAGTTACGATATGAATATGAATATGAACATGAATACAAAAAATTGTTACATTTCGATCATATCATTCTGTAACAATTGTAGTCTACATCCAAAGGAGCGAAGGGCATATATTTATACTCACTACTCTGTGCTTTAGAATCTTGCTTTCTGACCATACTCCAATTGTTTCGTAATCTTTCTCGTCTCATCATTATCTTCTGCATTTTCACTTTTACTTTTTCCTCGGCTTTTATTAGTGTTTTCTCTTTTTCTAAGATAAGTTCTTCTCGCTGTGATATATCTTTCAACTTTTGTTCAACGGTCTTTTCTCTTAAAATGACCGTTTTCCTTTCGTCTTCTAGTTTTTCTTTCAAGCTCACATATTCTACCATCTTTTCAATCATTGTTCTTATTTCTTCGTCCAAGGACATTCTCTCCAAGTGAGATTCTTCCCTCTTTGTTACCATGGATTCTGTAGATGACAACTCTTGTTTCAGCTTCTTTAGTTCCTCCATCTGTTTCACCAAGTCTTTCTCTTTCAGTTCTGTTGACTTGGTATTAGTTGCCAGATTTTCCTGTTTCTTCTTTGTAACTTTGATTTCTCTTTCTCTAAGTTCACTTTCTCTTTTTGTCAATTCTCTGCTTTTCATCTCTTGATTATTTAGTTTTGACTCAAATTCAATCATTTTCTTGGCTAGTTCAGTCTCTCTCTTCTTCATCACATCCATATGTGACAGAAGTTCACGTTCTTGTATTTGCATTTTTCTCTCAATTACTTTTTCTTTCGCATCCACTTTCTGTTCCCTCTGGTTCAAATCAGATTTTTTGACATTCAGTGTAGCTTCCTTGCTAGCCATCTTCTTCGCAAATTCTCCAGCCTTTTCCTCTCTCTGTAAACATATGAACTCTTTTTCCTTCAGTCTCCTCTCTGTCTCAGCAATCTCCGTCAACTTCTGTTCGACCAGGATCTCTTTCTGGTCCAAATCAACTTGTCTATTGTTCTGTTCTACTTCTCTGAAATCGAACTTTCTCTTGGTTTCTATCACCTCCTTCTCCTTCTTTTCAAGTTCTCTGACTTTTGCCTCTACTCTCCTACTCTGCTCATTGAGGGTGTCCTCAATTACAGTCATTTCAACCATCTTTTCATCAAGTTTATCTTTTCTTGCATGCAGTATCTGCTCTCTGTCGTCTAAATGACTCTGTCGTTCATTTACATCTGCCTGTTTCTTAGCGACGGCTGTCATCGCTTCTTTTACCTCCCTATCTTTTCTTTCAATTTGTTGTTGTCTGTCATTCAGTTCACTGTCCTTGATTGTTGCATTTCTTATTTCGTCTTCGAGACGTCCTTCTCTTTTTTCCAGTCGATGTTCCTTTTCACTAAGACTATTATCTCTTTCATCTATCATCTCTTTTTCTGTACGTAGTTTGCTTTTGGTTGTTTCCAGCTGTTGTTTGGCATTGTATATTACTTGTTCTCTGTTATCAAGATCTCTGAGTTTCTCTTCTACTACGTTTTGTTTATCAGACACTTCTCTCTGTTTCTGTTCAAGTTCTGCCTGAAATGTGTTCAGTTCGTCATTCCTTTGAACAATGCATTTTTCACGAGTCTCTGTTGAAAACGAAAAGAACCGAATAAAAAATGTATGGTGCATGGCTTCCCTTTGGATTGTTACGTTACTCTAGATGACGGGCTATACTAAAGCTACATCATGTGTAGTGACTGTGAACTTATATTTTCTTTAAAGTTTGAATCGTGTACTTTTGGTTAGAAGAAAATGAAAATAAATGACATCACCATGACAATGATAGCACAGATTGCACAAGTAAAAGATGCCAGTTTGTCATGCAGATACACAATAATTTCACGCAACCTGCACTTGAATATACATAGTATATCTATCATACACGCTGACTTTGTAGGTATTATAATAATCAAAATCAAAATCGCTCACCTATCACTTTCATTGCAACCTGAGGCAGTCCTATATCTATGATGTGGGCAAATACGCCAGGATGTGGCATAACGTCAACACACCAATTGCCGTACCGTATTGTTACACGATCAAAAAGTATTGTCGGTAACAACAACCTTTGTCTGTTACTGTAACTCGCTGTGGAGAGAGAGAGAGAGAGAGAGAGAGAGAGAGAGAGAGAGAGAGAGAGAGAGAGAGAGAGAGAGAGAGAGAGAGAGAGTTAAACTCTTCCTTTAAAAAGTACATATCTTTATCAAACAGACAACGTAAACAGTGCGAAGAGCGCATCTCAAGTTTGAAGAACAAAATGAATGAATTCAGTATTGAGCAAATATATCGTTTTGAATATGTTATTTGATAATAAAACAGTTTTCTATCTTACCTTGAGTATATGTTGTCAACATTGACAAAGAAGCTCGTCTTGAGGAAATCATTTTAAGGTAATAGAAGTGGATATACACGACATATAAGTTCGCTATCACTGCATAAACAGTCGACATTTCCACGTTCTATTAACATTGACAACTATCGCTTGTTTGCGTAGCAACTATGTTCGAACTTCCGACAGTCTCGTACAATAACGCAAGTTCACGCGAGTTTCCATTCGAACACATCTGGGCGACGTTTGGCAGAAGCTATGGCTTTGGCACGCGCAAACCCACTTGCGAATAGCTTTTTGCACGAACAGCTTCGTTGGCTGCACCTGTCGCATCTTTCATTAACTTTTAATCATTTGAGAGTTAAAATGTTGCAAAACTGGTGCTGGATGGTACATTCACTAAATTTGGTTTAATATATTCAACAAAACTATAGCATGTTAATAATTTTGGCAAAAGTTCTGTAATGAAAGCTTTATTTATAATTACTAGTAGTTTGCAAAAATCCAACCAAATAGATTTTGACAAAAATAGTCTCGGTACATAAGCAATAAACCACGTGACAAAATCAGCGAGTTTGGAACCAGTTCAAAATTCGTCCGTGCCGTCATAAAAGTTGTTGTTCTTATCGACATTGTTTATATTTTGGTGGATACAACCATTATTCCTAGAGTGGATAAAAGGACTCAAAGGGAGGATACAACTCGAATTTCTATCGCTTCGTAACCGAAGTTCTCATGTAGAAAGTGTTTAGGGGCCTCGCCCTGAATCATTTAAATGATTATTTTACTTCCAGGATCAGAATCCATAATTATCCAACAAGATATTCCTCTGATCATGACCTTCATAGACCTATACTCAATTCCAGGTTTATGGCTCAGAGTTTTAAGTATAAAGCGGAAACTCCCTAGAATTCAATTCCTACATATTGTAAGGATAATATGACCGTTGACTCTTTTAAAATTTCGTCTGAAAATTACTAAACAATAGTAGAAGTTTTACGAATTCGCTTTTCTCATAGTATCTTCAAGAAGTTAACGGCGAACAACAATATCCATCGAATCGATTGGTGTTTTGGTGCAAGGGGATAGAAAGTTTAATAGTTGGGGCTCTTTTTTTCTAAAAACAACTTCCAAGAACAAACAAAATATAACATAGACCGTAACTGAATTAATGCATCATAACGTATACTTGTCTAGTAATATTGATATAATCTGTGAATCCGTAATGCGATATATAAAAAGTAACGAGCTTATATGTTATTTATTTATTTATTTATTTATTTATTTATTTATTTATTTATTTATTTTATTTATTTATTTTATTTTATTTTATTTCTTTATCTATTTATTTCTTTACTGTATTTATCCTCTGTAGCTCCTTAAGTAGCCAGTACTTCATTCCAAGGAGACCGAGACAAAAAAAAGACAAAAAACAACAACAAAAGACAATGTGGTTCATTAAAAGGACAAGGAAAAGTACAAATAGACAAAACAAATATTACATGCTTATAAAATATTAAAATTGATTACAACTCTTTGTTTTCTTTTAACAAAATACCACTTGAACCACAGATGTGCGAAGTTTTCTTTTCTGTTCTCATGTTATTTTTTTGGTTTGATATGTTTTAATAACTTGAATATGACTTCGCAAAACGCAAACAAAAGCTTTTTATTCTTTGCACCATACACTAACTGACCTCAGGTGAACTTTTGCAACAACGATAAATAAATAAATCGTGACACGCAACGAAACAAAGATGTAAAACATTCCGTTGTACATACGAACACTTGCATTTACATTGCATGTCTTGTTTAGTAAGCTAGTATAAGTAATATGGTTAATTACAAGTGCTATCGTGTCAAGTGCTGTTGTGTATATACTGCTAAAACTAATATACGGTACCGTGACACTTACACCCGGATATAAAACCACTACTCCCGTCCTGAAGTGCATCAAGGTCGAAGTTAGGGTCTGCTATTGTATCACTCTGTGGAGGACGGGATGACTGGGGTATCTCGCGAAACAATTCAACTTGTCCGTGGTAGACGTCCCGAATTCATTGAAACACGTACAATTCTGAAAAAAATACCATGTGTTATCAGCTAAAAATCTAATATTTAGAGATATAATTTAAAAAGTCAGGATGATTATCGATAGGATAGGTTTGTTACAAAACAAACTTGAATTAGTTGCAGTGTATGTGTTTTGGTTCACGATGATCACTTTATCATCTGATACAGTATCATTTAAAGTTAAACCTACATATTGTACATATCATAATAATGCATATGTTAGTTATATTAAATCAGTGCATAGTTTATAAGTCGCTTTGTTCATATTTTAAATTATCTAAACTTATTACTTCAAATGTAATCAAATTATACGATAAATTAGTGCAGGCAATTCGCTCTTAAATTTCCTCTTAAACACCTGTTGATTTCAACTGAATTTTACTTCCTGAAAAATGTATCATGGAATTTTCCTAGGATCTTCAATAAAAACGTCACCGTAACAGAGTAATGTCGAAGCCCTCTGTGTGGTAACCACTTTCCTTGTTGGCAGCCATTCAAAACTATAAATTATACAGTGTGTGTGTTTACATCTACTTTAATATGATAAATTGCTTTCTGGCGTACCTGCTGTCGCTATCGGCAGCTGCCTTCGACATCCAACGCAGAACTATACAGGTTGAAGAGTATATCGTGGTGGTACCGCAAAGTCTCGTGACAGACCGTAAGTGTGTTATTATACCACGAGCACAAGAACTTGGTCGCTTAAGATTTGACGCTTTTCGTGAAGATCTAAGAACAGAATTGTCAGGTAAGCGCAAAGACCCCATTTAAAGAATAGTGGTCTGAGATTTCTAACTCTGTGGGTACACGTTTATTAGTGTATGGCTGGCATCCATTATGGTTTAAATTGTTTGCGTTAACTCATCCAAGACGGTACAATCGCTGTCTCAGACTCAACGAAAGGTTCACTGAAAACTCTCGGAGTTTTCAAGGGGCAACAAGGATTGGATATTTAAACCCTTTTCGCAAGAGTTCAGCCCCCTTTCTTACATCTTTTATAACCGACTTTGTCATGACATTACGATATTCATTCACGAGCAGCAGTGATAAATACTATGCTATAGGACTACATGTCAAGCTCTATAAGCCAGTACGGCCTCAACGCAGTTGGCATTATTTTATTTCCTCGGTGTATTTGTACCAATGTCTTCCTTGAAACAGTATTATCATATTTTTAGAAACTGTATATGATTTGAGATTTCTACCATTGGCTGTTAGACATCTTGATCCAGATATTCACCTCTCCAATTCATTCTGCTTGTAGACGAAGTAAGCAGAGACTCTCCTTACTGTCGCCCCTCTCTCCTCTGAAGGACAATAGTCAGAATCGAGTTCTGATTTATAATTACTAGTACTCCGCCTGCATGTAGGACTATCTTGAGGCTCCATGTCTGTACACTTGTTCGTTAGTCGACCATGCATACCTCGGCGTCATAGTCCCAACAAGACTACTTACATATAGAAAGACTATTATATTTCCGTCACATCAATCACGTGATATTTTATTGGCGCCATAAACAATTTTATTGCATGATTTCGTACATGTACAGCGTAGTTACACAGAATGTCTTTGCATACCTTCTCATATAGAATAACTTGCGTTGTCAAGGCAACAGAAACATGGCAACGGTGAACAAGTGCTGTTCGTCGTGTTGTGGATGTCTGACACTCTGTGTGGGGCTTGTATATTTCATTCTAATCGTCGGATTAATGGCTTATTGCTATGGACCATTCCTCGAAGTGGATACCAGTACTGCGTTGATCTGTGAAGGCATGGATTCCTTGTCTCAGTTTGTTGACATGGTTACCTTGGTATATGTAAGTAGGATAGTCGCTTGAGTTACCATGGTTATGCTACTAGGGCTGAGAAAGAAAACAGATATGTAAACTGACGTATTCCTTCATTTTCCGTGAACAGTTGACATGCCAAAATCTTAGAACAGGTGGTCTGGTGCACAACATAATATTATCGCTTGTCAAAATGTCATTTGAGAGAATTAATTTACTTATACGATGAAATTTTTCGAATGCTTGAATTGTTTCTGTATGTATGTATGTATGTATATCAATCTATCTATCTATCTATCTATCTATCTATCTATCTATCTATCTATCTATCTATCTATCTATCTATCTATCTATATATATATGTGTGTGTGTGTGTGTGTGTGTGTGTGTCTGTCT